>NW_011500288.1:179002-206528 GCF_000495115.2 Populus euphratica | reverse complement strand
ATTATTATTATTGTTGTTGTTGTTGTTGTTGTTATTGTTGTTGTTGTTGTTGTTATTGTATCATTGTTATTTTTTATAAATGATACCATTCCACCTTATCAAGAAAAAAAAATAAACTACTCACTTATACATCAACAATAATAAGCCCATTTAGATGGTTTATTTCTAATTTAAGCTTGGCAATGCTTTTATTAGTTAAGGATATGATACTTGGTATTTAAGTACTAATAAGAGACTTGAAATTTAAGTACTAATAAGAGACTCTACATGCTAAAGCTAAACTCATGCCATTAAAATAATGCTATATATATATATATATTTCTTAATTTTTTGAAAGGAAAAGGTCCTAAAGTCAATACAATGTGAAGAATATTAAACCTTTAAAAGATGTTTTACAAGATATTTTGAACTATATCAAACCTTTCACATATAGAAATCCCATATCACCAAGCAATTTCACTAGCATGTTCTTAAAAGCATGATTTGCCTCAACTTCTTTTCTAGTTTTGACAACTGTGTCCATGTTTGTAAACCCTATGCTTAATAATGTAAAGTTTGACCTTAAATAATAAGTAGACATGAATAAAATATCTAAGATTAATATGGTTTAATGGAAAATAACAAGTTTTAGCATGTAAACCCTATGATTAATAGTGTAACTTTTGAAAAAAAATAGAAAACACCGAAAAAATACTTATAGTTATGTGTCTACAAGAAAATAATAAGTTGTGGTAGCATGAAAACAAGAGTAAAATAGTAACTGAATAAAAAAATTGTATCTTTAAACCTTTACCTAGAGAAAGAAGGGAAGAGGGGAGTTTTTATTTTCTTTGCTTTTTATATTTTATTTTTTTCTTATTCTTGCAAAGAAGTACTATAAGGAAAGAGTTAGGGGGTATGGTTTTGGACCAAAAATAAAATCAAAAGGCTTTTTAAATTAGAGAGAAGTAAGAGATTTCATGTTGTCACAGAGAACAAATGAAAACTTTAGGAAGTTAGTGAGAGAGAATTAACTTTTGAAGAAGACGTGTGAGATTTAATAAAACTCATTTAATTTAGTTGATTACAAGTGTTAAGAGACGTGTTTTTAATTGATTTCACATTTTTCTTGGTAAATTAAAAAGGGAATGAAAAACTGATTTGATTATGAAAATGTAAATTGATTATATTTTTATGAATGTTGTGTTAGAAATAATATTAACTAGGTGAGAAAAATTGAAGTAGGAAAGTGAATAATGAGTTAGCGTAGTGAAGTTGATTATGGAATTGTTAGATTGATGAAATTCTATGAATTTAGTGTTTCGAAATGGTATAATTATTAAATAAAAATCATGAATTTGAGGCCAAACATGGATTTTTAAACCATGGGTGGCTAGTCATGAGTAGTTAGTTTAGGAACTATAAAATGTTGAGCATGAATAGGTGTTGATGAAGTGGTTGAGTTGGTTTTTTATATCATGCTGATAATTTTGCATGTTTAGATTGTTGTTTTTAAACTTGAGTTATGAAATGTAACTCATTGTTGATGAATTTAGAAAGGTTATGAATGTGAAAATTTTATGAAAAAAAGGTGGATTAAATTACATATAAATATTTGATCAAATGCTTAAATGAAATAGATAAATTTTAAGTCAAAATAAATGTTGATTGAGATGATTGAGTTAGTAGCCAACAATAACATAATAAATATGTAAAGAAATGAATATATGGATTGGTATCTAAAAGGTGATGTAAAGAATGCTTGAAAAAAATAAATGCATTGTTAAGATAAAATGACTAAATGAGGTGTTTAAGAAAATGAATGGATTTGGGTAGGTAAAAAAAAATGATATAATAAGATGTTTGAAAAAAAAAAGAATAAGATTGGTGAACAAAAAGTGGAGCATTCATAATTTTTTAGAAAAAATAATAATGGATGCTAATGTGAATAAATAGATGTGATGGTAGATAAAAAATAAATAAAATTTTGATTTATATAATAAATAATGAGTAAATTACAATGTCGAGAACTATTATATATATAAAAAAATTATTTGCAATTCTATGGACTATTACATAAAAATAAATTCATCATAATAATAAAAATTATAATGAAGTAATTAGTTGATTGTAATAATAAGAAATATTATAATAAATAAGTTGATTATCATGATAGATATTGATATATAAAATATTTTAATATTAATGAGAAGGAATAGCTTGCAAAGATGCAACAGTCATATTGCTGTAAATTAAGAAATATTTTAGAAAATACAAGTTAGGTTGTTACAAGGGATAAGATAAATGGTTAAGTAGGCAATGAATTAGAAATTATATATAAAGAAAATGATATAATTCGTGTGATTAAACTAAAGAGATAATTAATTTTCATTGTGAAAAATGAAAGATGTTGAAGTATTATATGACATTAGTAATTATACCTATAGTTAAAATTGGATCATACATATATACATACATACATTTATATATATATATATATATAATACTTGTAATAATAGATATTTATAAAATTAATATAGACACTATAATTCTACATGTTTTTGCAGGTAATTCACATTCATCTCGAAGATCTTGATCCAAAATTTTTGATATTGTTCTAATTTTTCATTAGGTAAACTTTTGTAAAAAATACTATATGTTATGTAAATAAAATACCTATTGTATTTAAATAAATATATTATATTTGTATTATAAAAATAGTATGATTATAGTTGGAGATATTTTTTAAAATGTTTTTTATTTTAAAATATATTAAAATAATTTTTTTTATTTTTTAAAAATTATTTTTAATATCAGTGTATCAAAATAATTTAAAAACACTAAAAAATATTTATTTAAAATAAAATAATTAAAAAATTTTAAATTATTTTTGAAATACAAACAAAACAAACAAGGATATTTTGTATATAAACGTATATTTGATAATTTTTATTTGAGTAACAGTAGCATGAGATGAATAATCTTAGGTTTTAATGTAGGATATTTTAGGTAACGTTTCTCTGCACTCTAGAAATTTTATTAAATGGAATAATTTCATGCGACGACAGCTGATACAATTATAATCTTGTAAGTATATTAGATTTCTTTTTGTTATTTTTTTTTTATTTGCACCAAAGTGTTATATAAATTAAATAGAAATAAAATGTAAAAACGAAATTTTACAATAATAATAATAATAATAAACAAAATCAAAATCCTCGAAGACACCAGGTCTCCTCCATCCTCAATCGCGACCCACATGAAAAACCGTCTTGGCTCGAGCCTCCGTCAACAAGAGGAGCCGCGCCTCTACCACCAACTTTCAAGCTTCAGGACGACGAGTCCACGACAACCAGGACTCGCAGAAGAAACATTTGGAGGGACTTAGTAGAGTTGTTAAGATTGCAGAGTAGGTGATTAAGATTCGTTTCAGGGTTTAAATCAGCCAAAACCCGCAATGGTATGGCCTTTCTTTCTTTCTTCTTTTTTTTTTAAGGCAGAGGCTCCACCTGTGCTTGTAATTATTATATGAATCTTCTTATGACTTGAAATTCATGCTCGAACTCTGTATAAACAAGGCAAGGTTTTGTTTTTTTGTGCTTTCACTGTAACAATGCTGGTTTGTTTGATATATTTTGGAGAAAATAGTTTAGGGCTCGTCTTAACTCAATTTTTTTTTATTAGCAATTTTCATTCTCAATCTTACGCAATGTTTCCTTCGTTCTTCAGTAAGGTTCAGTCTTCTCTCCCTTTTACTGTAATGGCCACTTACTTTGCTGCTGTTTCACTTGTTATCCATGAAACCACTGCTCTGCTGTTACTACTACTCTCACTTCAATTAAACTTCATTTCGATCTTCTATTGATGATTCAGATTGGGCATTTAAGGAGAATAGGAGTGGGTAGGGTGCAGACCTTGCTGAATTTTAGCTTCAAAGCGACAATTGAAGCTCAAATGATAATATCTAACACACACTTTGCCTCTGTAGCAGCTTCGCCTTTGTTACAGGTATGCAAAATAATTGCTGCTCTTGCTTCATTTTGATTGATGTTAATCTCCTGAAATACATGTAATAATGTTTCAGTCAGTTCACGGTGATGGAAATTCAAGGCAGAATCTGAGGAGAAACCAAATTGGTGACAATGTCTCCAAGAAGGATAAGATCAAATTTCTCATTACCACAGTAAGTACACAAAGTCCAAATTACCAATCGCTATTCATTTGCATGGTAGTTTTCACAGTTATGAGGTATTGACTGCTTAATTTTGGTGTGATTTTTGAGTGCTTCTATATGCTATCAATGTCCAAAAACATTCATCTTGTTTCACGTAGCTTGGACTATGTAGTTAGAGTATGACAACACAATCTTATATATGCAGCTTTTAGATCTAAATGACAGCAAGGATGCAGTTTATGGTGCTCTTGATGCCTGGGTTGCATGGGAGCAAAAATTTCCTATTGCATCAATTAAGCAGGTATTGATTGCTCTTGAGAAGGAACAGCAGTGGCATAGAATTGTTCAGGTTTGATATTCTCTCCCCCTCTCCTCTATGCAACCTTAACATGGATGCATGCTTTTCTTAATATGATGGTGTTTATGCACTACATGAGCATCAAGAAAAACAATGGACTTTTGGAGGATTAAGTGTATTAATATGATGGTGTTTATGCACTACATGAACATCAAGAAAAACAATGAACATAAACAGAAATCTGTCATTTTATCTACTTAAAAATTCATGTTTTTAGCACTCCTCTCCTAGTGCTTGTATATCTCTCAAATATTTACAATAAGTTTTCTCAAAAGCCATATATATCTGATATTTTGAGTTCAGTGGAAAACTTATGTGATTTATTGCAAGTGATTCATTGATCATTTGGAAATTGATTGAGTTATTCCTGCTGGATGAACTTGATGTTCTTCCGATAAGGGGTTAAAGCCTTTTGGCATAGCACTCCTTTTCTTCTTCCTCTTTTTGAGAAACCTAGTGATACGATTACCGATAAGTGTTTGAGCTGTTGTGGTCCCATTTTATCAAATCTGACTACTCAGTGTTTTGCATTCTATTGTAAGCTATCCTATCTAGAAATAAGGGGTTAAAACACTCTTTTTTCTTCTTCCTCTTTTAAGAAACCTTGTGATAGAGTTGTTGATCAGAGTTTGTGCTATCATAGTCATTCTATTTTCCATTTTATCATATCTCACCACTTAGTGTTTTCCTATTTGAGTGAGTTTTGGTTGATCAAGATGGCCACTAGTAAAGGCAGTTGTATGATGTGAGTGTGACCATATCCTGATTCTTTTTGCTACCCTAATGAGATATAAGAGCGTGGACTAGTGAGATTTGAATGTGCAATCGATACCATGTTTCCTCTGAAATACATGACCAAAAATTGGTGCCTGGCTACATGTACCCCTTGGTAAATCATGGATTGGGATTATGTCGTAAAACTTGTTGAAGCTGGTTTTTATATACCATAATTGTGAAAATGTACATATCTTTTATTGTGAAACTGGTTCTTTTATGCCTCACTGTTGTATAAACAGTGCCCTATTTCATATCGGAAATCCAGAATAGAAGATTTTGGACTGTGATGCACTTGAGTCAATGAGCAAATTTTTTCTCTAAAATATCAATTGATCTAGTGTAATATGTTTCCCTGTAACCACCCTGTGTTATTAGGTTATTAGGCAATGTAAATAACAGCAATTAGACTTGAGGAAAAATGTCATTTAAAAAGCATTAACCTGGTTAGATTTTGAGAAGCTTGTTGTTTCACTCATTTACTCTTTCTCTCTCATTTGGTAATAATTTTCTTCATCTAGAAAAAAGGATTCAAGGGAATGTCAGATAAACATGGTTAAAATAACAGCTGCAGTTGCTTCTAGATAAAGAAATAAAAAAAAAAGAAGACCGGTAGCATTTCACAATTCATCTAATGCAATTCCTTGAGAGCCCCTGGATGTAGAACTTCATAAGAAGTTGAGAGATGAGAAAGATTATTATATAGTGAAGGAGTTGCCTTGGTGAAGAGTGGTAAATTTTTTTCAAATTGTACTCCAGCCACATAATCCACATGATAGAAATGCTTCACTTTAATAAAAATTTTAAAGGGGTCAGTGATTCACTGTAGTTTAAGACACAAAACACTGTGGATTGGAACAATATTTTTACTATTTTGCCCCTAAAAGTTAATGGATTGACTGATGGGGTACTTTAGTCTTTAACTAGTGGGGTCAGTGGTTCATTGTGGTCTTTTTTTTTTCACAGTGAAAATAATAATTTATCCTTGGTTGTAAAAAAAAAAAAAACGAAATTAACATTCATGGCCTTTTTAGTCTTTTACTTAATTTAAACATAATTAAATTACTTCCTTTCCCTTCAAATTAAAACAATTTGCCCTTTAGTTTAGGGGTACTTTAGTCTTTTAAATTTGGTTATTTTATTATTCTTGGGTTTCATTAGGAGTCATTGGGCCATTTGCAAAATAAGGAAATTATAAAAAAAAAAGTTGGATGTGTGTGAACAATGACTACAGGGTTTTGACAATGTGTGTGGTGCTGTCTAGTGGCTGAAGGTTTAGTTTTGAGGTGGTAACCGAAGCGTCTCAGCGGCCCCTCCATGCCTAGGTGGTGCGTGTAGTCTAATTGTCTCCAATTTGGCACGCATGGACTCTTTTTTGTTTCCTTTTCCCTCTCCTCAATTTTTGTGATGGACTTCCAAATTTTCAGAAAAGCCTTTCACTTTTTTTCCCCTTAAGATGGTCTATTTTTTTTATTATTAATATTTGTTTTATTTTGAATAATTTATGAAATTGGATTTTTTTTTTCAATTTCATCCCCCATAAATTTTTTCATGTAATATTTGGTTTCTATTTGTTTTGCTTAAGATGGTTTTTAAAATTTGTTTTGTTTTACAATTTCCTTTTTCATGAGTTTTTTTTTTTTTGTATTAAATTTGATTCTTATTTTTTTTATTGCTATTTTCTTACCTTGCATTTTTTTTTAAATTGATTTTTTTTTATGATTTTATCTTTTAATATTTAATTGGTTGGGTGTTAAACGTCCTGGTTGAACCCGGGTCTAGAACTTATTAGATTGTGGGTTTAAGAGATTAACCTGGATTTACGAGTATTTTTTTTTCCCTTTGAGTACTACAGCTTAGATAAATGTATTTCTTAGGTGACACAAAAACACTTGGGGTCTGCAAGGATAATGTAGAAGATTTATGAAGAAACATATTGAGAAGTGGAAGAGGCCAAAGAATTGGAAGTATAATCATGGAAGTATAATCAGGAGATATTGGAGACCTTCCTTGCATTGGTGCATGGGGATAGCTGCAGTTGGTTTTTTGCTAATTAATAAGCTGCTTTATGTTTTCTTTTCTAAAGATATTTGTGAATGTGTTGTGGGAAACTCCTAATATAGTTTTGCAAAAGTCTGCTTTCAGCTCTTAGTGAGTAGTTATCATTTAGTGTCATTAGAGAATGTTGGATACAGTTTGGTTTATTTTCTTTTTTATGTTGGTAATTTTAGTCTTATGCACACTACCAAGACCCGCCTTAGCTACCCATGAACCCATGAGCTATAGTGACTACCTGCCTTATATTTTTTTAGCTTGACAACATCAAAGTGTAAAGTAATTTTGTCAACTTGGCTTTCAACATGTTCATGAGTGATGTTTCTATGTTCTTGTTAAAATATTCTTTGTTATGCTACTATGTTTTAATATTCTTTGTTATGCTACTTATTAATGTTATTGTTTAGCATTATGCATTATTTGATCTGTTCATATTTTATTAATCTCTAAAGGTTATTAAATGGATGCTCAGCAAGGGGCAGGGAACTACAATGGGAACTTATTCGCAGTTTATACGAGCATTAGATATGGACCACAGAGCAAAAGAAGCACATGAGTTTTGGTTGAAGAAAATTGGTAGAGATCTTCATTCCGTGCCATGGCAGCTATGTAATCGCATGATATCTATATACTACAGAAACAACATGCTAGAGAATCTCATAAAGGTTTGGTTTGCAGCATGCCACATGCTTCTTGACATGGAAAATCAGATGTGTGTAATGAGTTTAATATGTTTACTGGGCAATTATCACTCACAATCTGCATACCATACTTTTGCCATTGTTCTGTAGGAAATTGTGGTTTTCAATAAATTCATAATCTAATGCTAGAAAAACAATTTGAATATTCTCTGTACACATTATTTTCCAGTAAAGGACACTGAAAAGGTCCATCATTGTAGAGGTAGCTGCATTGGAACATGAATGAAAACAGTAGAGAGTTGCTCATACACAAAACCATTATGTTTTTACTTATCAACTCCTTGTACGTACAACTAAACTTAAGGAAGGAAATAGAACAAAACTTAAGATGTTGTTTTGAAGTCACTGAAAAGCTCCATCATTGTAGAGTGTGATATTTGTTCTATTCTATCCCAAGAATATAGCAAAACTTTACTGATTTGTAGCTTAAAGTGAACAGACATTGTTGGACATTGACATTTAATGAATTGGAGGATGTGGAAGATTTTATCCTTGGTTAAAAAGTATGTGGAAGGAGGAGAAAAAATGCTACAAAATTCATCTCATGTTGTTGTTTATCTTTGAGAAAGGAATATCTGTCTTGCCATTCAGTGCTATTAAATCACTGTATTTATGCATTCCTTAGATTTGTCATGTGTTGTCTTTTTTTAGTTGGTTATAGGTTGATCTTAGATTAGCATTTTTCTTTTTTCATAAATTGTTTGAACTGACCGCTTCTAAACGTTGGATTAACCTGGCTTTGTTGTTGTAATTGGATGCAAAGCTTTTCAAAGGGCTGGAAGCTTTTGATCGTCAACCTCCAGAAAAATCCATAGTGCAAAAAGTGGCAGATGCATATGAGATGCTAGGCTTACTTTACGAAAAGGAAAGGGTATTAGAGAAGTACAATCATATCTTTGTTGAGGCAGGGAAAGGGCGGAACAAGAAGCTTAGAAATGCTTCATCCAAGAAAAATAAGAAATCAGGTAAGGCACTTTTAAGTCACTTTCTATATTAGTGTCACTTTCTGATCGCAACAAAATTATGTGCTGTAAATATGTTAAATGACTAACTAAAAGGCAAAAACAAAGTAAATTGTTGAAATTAATGTTCTGAAAACATTATTTCTTTAGCCTGTGATTGTCTTTGTGTTTTTCAATTAGATTGTATATGATCACTGATGTCTTTGCCATCTGGTGCTGGAGCGAATAACATCATTTAGCTTCTATATACACAAAGCGTGCGCACATATTTCAATTCAGTCTTCAAACCTCCAAACTCACTTCCAATCATGGAAAATTGAATACACTGATGGTTTGTAATATGTACAAGATCTTTGCAATTGACCATCCCTCAAATGTTGTTGTGATTGCAAGTTTTGCAAGTTTGAGGACTGAATTGAAGATCATAAATTAATGTATGGGGACTAAACTAGACTATTGAGTTTGACATTTCAAGGCCTGAAAATATGGTTTTGCCTGTTTTGGTCCTTTGGGTGAGTTGGATTATCAAACCCAGCTCAACCTTGACCTAGCCAAGGGCCTAAGGTTCACTAGTTCAGTAACGGGTAGGTCACTGGGTACCATGGTCGTTCAAATGCAAATATATTATTTATTTACTTTCAAAACATTTATTGGATTATTACATGTAAAATACTAAAACAGGTCCAATAAGAGAAGACATGCCATGATAAGATGTATACAAGTCATTTGGTATCATGTAACATCCTCCAAATCCTAATTAGAGATGTGTTATTATGGAATCCACAGTTTGCTTTCTCGTGCTTTTCTGGATAAAACTAACTACTAATCTTCATTGTCACTTACAATACTGTGGAAAACCCATTCTCTAATTGAACCTGAGAAGCATTTGATATTTTGATTGTCTTTTTTTTTTTTTGGTGGCGTTTGATCTTCTCATTCCAAAGCTAGATGATTTTGATGATATTATTAAAAAAAACTTGTGCCCCACATTAAGTTCCAAGCGCTATTAAAGACACAATATTCAGAAGTTGCCCATTAAGTTCCAAGCGCTATTAAAGACACAGTATTCAGAAGTTGCCAAACATACATAACTATATGTATATGTCTTCCATATGTTCCTAGAAATGAGCCTGATCATATGGTCTATTTGTATCTGTGATAAGTAATGTATACCCTGGTGTGTACACATTTCAAATCTGGAACTGAGCCAGAACTTTGTGCTGAGCCTTATGACACCGAATCTGTTGATTTTCATGCCCGCAAATTCATCTGCTTCATTGAGTGATATTTTTATGTAGATAGAAAAATTAAAATGCTTTTTACTCTTATGATTCAGGGAAGCCAAAAAATGAATCTTCAGATACGCTTGCTGATGCTGTGGATGACAAAAAGTTGAGTCAGAGTTCATCAGAACATTGCAGATAACGTTGTCCCCTGAATGTTTGTAATTGCGTCCTTTACATTGGAGAAACCTTTACAATATAATTTTGGCCACTGGAACTGTTTGTTTAATTAAATGACTAACTAAAAGGCAAAGACAAAGTAAATTGTTGAAATTAATGTTCTGAAAACATTATTTCTTTAGCCTGTGATTGTCTTTGTGTTTTTCAATTAGATTGTATATGATCACTGATGTCTTTGCCATCTGGTGCTGGAGCGAATAACATCATTTAGCTTCTATATACACAAAGCGCGCGCACATATTTCAATTCAGTCTTCAAACCTCCAAACTCACTTCCAATCATGGAAAATTGAATACACTGATGGTTTGTAATATGTACAAGATCTTTGCAATTGACCATCCCTCAAATGTTGTTGTGATTGCAAGTTTTGCAAGTTTGAGGACTGAATTGAAGATCATAAATTAATGTATGGGGACTAAACTAGACTATTGAGTTTGACATTTCAAGGCCTGAAAATATGGTTTTGCCTGTTTTGGTCCTTTGGGTGAGTTGGATTATCAAACCCAGCTCAACCTTGACCTAGCCAAGGGCCTAAGGTTCACTAGTTCAGTAACGGGTAGGTCACTGGGTACCATGGTCGTTCAAATGCAAATATATTATTTATTTACTTTCAAAACATTTATTGGATTATTACATGTAAAATACTAAAACAGGTCCAATAAGAGAAGACATGCCATGATAAGATGTATACAAGTCATTTGGTATCATGTAACATCCTCCAAATCCTAATTAGAGATGTGTTATTATGGAATCCACAGTTTGCTTTCTCGTGCTTTTCTGGATAAAACTAACTAATCTTTATTGTCACTTACAATACTGTGGAAAACCCATTCTCTAATTGAACCTGAGAAGCATTTGATATTTTGATTGTCTTTTTTTTTTTTTGGTGGCGTTTGATCTTCTCATTCCAAAGCTAGATGATTTTGATGATATTATTAAAAAAAACTTTGCTGCACCAATGTGGAATTAGAGGTTGCTGTGGCAAGAGGATAAATATCATTTTGTTTGTTCACTCATCTTGTGGGAAGTGAGAAATATACTAATATTTTCCTTTACCAAGGTAGCCGCAGCTGCGCTGTGTTTTTTCCTTCTTTTCTTTCTTTTAGGTTCGACGCAGAGCTAAAGCCACGGTTGCCTCAAGCAAGCACCAGCCCGAACTCCGTCAGTGAGTACTAAACCATTTTGTTTATTTCCGGTTGAGACATTTTCAAATTTAACAGAAAATCATAGCAATTTCAGGTTGACATTTTCAAACTAAATCATGTCAAGTGTGATGCTGTAGGGAATACGGCACGGTAGAATTTTAACGACATGAATGTTATTCGATGACAGAAGCAAAAAATCACTTTAGAGCCAAAACTCCAAAAGGAAACTGCTTAACAAATTACAATTTGAAGCAATTACCGACTGTCCAAAAGCTGGGTTTAAGATTCATCTTGACATTCTAATAGGGCTTGGACTACTGAATCCATTGTTGGTCTCTTGTTTCTATCTTCCTCTACACAAGACATGCCAAGTTCAACAATCGTTTTTGCTTGGCTCCTGCTAAACTGACCATTCAATCTTGGATCCACTATTTCTTCTATCCAAGAGGTCTCTCCGCACTGAATTTTCCTTTTCACCACCCTGACAAACCTTGTTAGATCTGATTCATCATGCTCTTCCCTGCCCTCTATGACCCAATTTGAGAGTGGGATTCCTTTCACTATCTCTAGAACCACAACTCCATAACTATAAACATCAACTTTTGCAGTGATAGGAAGATTTGTAGCCCACTCTGGAGCCATGTAACCCTTGGTTCCTCGAATCTGAGAGAAGTCAGAGCTATTGCCACCCCTCTGAGACAACTTGGCAAGCCCAAAATCTGCAATCTTGGGTTCAAATTCACTGTCCAAAAGAATATTTCCTGGCTTCACATCACAATGTATAACCCATTCTAAACACTCGTGATGAAGATAAGCCAAACCCTTAGCTATCCCTAAGGCCGCTTTAAACCTGTCTTTCCATTCAAGAAACGTTGGAGAGAATAGATGCTTGTCCAGTGATTGATATTCCATGTACTCATAGACTAGGAGTCTGTGTTTGCCCTCTGAACAGAATCCCCACATTCTCACCAGGTTCATGTGATTGATTTTTCCAATTGTGCTCACTTCTGCCCAAAATACATCTTCCCCTTGGTACATGTTTTCCAGTCTCTTCACAGCTACAACCCTTTCATCTGTCAAAATGCCCTTATATACGGCTCCAGAACCTCCCCTTCCCAGCTCTTCCTTGAAGTTGTTCGTCGCCTTCTTGAGCTCAGAGTAAGTAAACCTCCTAAATGGACTTAATACCACATGATATCCGTCTTCCGCCAAATTTGGCAAACCACGCTTTCTGAAAAGAAACCACCAACCTGAAACTACAAAGAGAATTTCAATAAATCCAATGGCAGAAGCAAATGAGTAGAAATAAACCCATCTGGTCCTCTTATTGTTGAAGTTATACATAGAAAGAGAACCGATCGTTGTTTCTGATTCTGCAGACTGGCAAATGAGGTCAGTGCCATTAAGAATACCCAGTTGAGATGTCTCAAAACTCACTGGCAATCTCAGATATATATTGCCTGGAAAACTTGGAGACTGGTAACCGTTGAAAAGCACGCCTTTTGTGTAGCAAAGTTGTCCCCCATCTAGCCTATAGCTAAATGCTTTACACCGATAATCCCCCAAGCAGAGCTTCATGCAGGAGTCAAATGTAGTGGATGCACTGTAATTAAGATCAAATCCCCAGTAATCTACATGGGGCAACAGCACAAACTTCACTTGCTGAGACTGTGAAAGAGTGCTGTTGAACATAGGCTTGCAGCCTTTATTCCAATTACCAGGCTCAGTGATCTCATAGCCAGGTGGGCATGAACACTTGGGGTCTGGTGTATTTACACAAATCGAGTTTATCCCACAAATTCCATGAACATTACAAAGCTGAGAAAGAGCTTGCCATGATATCACCCACAATCCAGTTTCATTGTTCAGGCTATAAAGCCTGAGATTCCCATCATGGTCCATTGTTAGCCTCCTTTTGATCCTTAATAAACCCGTGTCAGGAGCACTGAACTGGAGCTGATCACTAGATATAAAATGGCCCATTTCATCAAAAACCGCAGTTCTGCTGCTATTATAATTTGTTCTACCATTTCCGAATGGATTAAAATCAGGACGAGGCCAGTATATGCTTGAAATATCAGGACCATCATATATCAACCTCAGCACATTATCATTATCAAAAAAGAAACTAAAATATCCAGAGGCATAAGACCCGCTATGCAATCTAGCAACCAGCTTTGTCCTCTTTGTAAATAACTGGTTTGGAAGAAGTGTATCGGTAGGAAAATCAAAGCTTTGCCATAGATTCGTACCATTACGGCCTTTAAGAACAAGGTTACCAGTGTCCAGAAGCTCTGCTCTTCCAACATCAGTGGAGGTGGTGTTAGTCTCCCATATGATGGAGCCATCAACATCTGTCAAGACCATTGCCCCGTCTCGTCGTAGAGAAACTCTTGAACCTCGGCCATTAGCAGGTCTGTCTCTGTTGGCCATCCAAACCACAGTCCTGTCTTTGGAATTGGTGAACCAAATAGAGAACCAATAAGCATTTTGTCCCATCCCATAGAATCCACAAGAGAATGTTTTATCTGGTGAGGTAAGGATGTCTGAATCATCTTCTACTGATAGAGATGAACCTCTTAGCAAAACGTTCTGGGCACTTGAAGTTGAAAGAAACAAGAACAAAACAGTAAGGAAACAATTTTTTTGTTGAGGGATTGAAGTTTGAGAACTCCCCATGAGGCCCAGGATTGGCTTGCAACTTGTATGTTGTTTGGTAAGAACAATTATCATCTATAGGCCTCCCAAGGAGGGCAAAGCCATCCTGCCATTGTCACTTTTCTACATTTAAATCAACAACAATCTCTTGAATGATTTTTTTATGAGCAATTGACAGCTCAAAAGGCTATCATATCTATTATGTAGTGGCTGAATCATATTATTATAAGCACGTAAATCTCTTTCTCCAATCTTAAATTAATCATTCTCATATTCAAATATGCAAGTGGGAGCATTTAATTCCTTCCGTATTGTTTACGGCTGAGAGACTATAGAAGTCAGATATTTGTTTAGATGTGAAACATGGACCAGTTTTTCCGAGTATTATAGTGATGGTTTGTTTTTGCATTAACACTTATTTTTTATAAGTGGTTTAAAAAATTTATTTAAAAAAATATTAAATTAATATTTTTAAAATTTTAAAATAATTTTAGTGTATTAATACAAAAAATCAATATAAATTAAAAAATACTTTTAAAAATTACTCTATATTATAATATTTTAAATTTGTTTGAAAGTATATTAAAATGATAAACAAACACAAAAAATATATTAATTTAAAAAAATAAAAAAATTTAAATTTTTTTTTTTTTTTAAAAAACAAATAACCCATTCATTCATGGCCACTATTCCTAATTTCCTATTTTCACACTGAAGTTTTGTGTCCAAAAAGTTCTTACAAGCTAGAAGAAGGATCCAAGTCCAAGTCGACTCTGGGCCAGCGTGGAAAAAATCTATGTGCCGAAGTTTGAATAGTACCAAGGGAAGAACACACAGGACAAAAGCTAACATTTATTGTCTTCCCTCCGCTTGCAGCCGCCAAACATCCTATGTAATAAAATACAATAATGATAAGATTATTTTCTCGCTTGTTACATTGCAAGTTGTTTTTAATATAAAAAGATATTTAATATATTTAGGTATTATTAATATGTTTTGCAGTAAAAAATAATTTTTAAATATACAATAATTGATCAGATATGATTTCATTAATTTAATAAGCTTAAAGATCATATAAATAATTAACAAAAATATGATTTGTCTTCTAATAACCATGAGATTTTTTATATAAATATTAAGATAACAAAATATTAGATCGATTCGGTTCATGTCAGGTTATTCAACTAACCCATATGCTAGGTCATGATACATGATAACATCGTGAAAAATAAATCAAAATAAATTATGAAATTTAATTTTTAATAAACTCAATATTAAATGATTAAATTGAAAAAAAAATCAATTAAAAATAGAACAAAAAAATAACCCTAGTCAACTCGGGTTAATATGTCAAACTCGCAACTTAGATCATTAAACCACGATAACTTAATAAAAAAAATCGAAACAAATTATAAAATTCAATTCTCAATCAACCTAATATTTAAAGATGAAATTAAAAAAATAATTAAAAAACAGGAAAAAAAACTCTAGTAAACCCGTTTGACTCGCCAAAATAATAACCAAAGTCATGAGATGAGGATAACCTCATAAACAATAAATCACAAAACCCAAACCTCAATTCTCCCAATGTTGAATAATGAAATTGAAGGAAAGAAAACAATTAGAAAAGTGAAAAAACCTGGGTTAACCTAGTTAACTGGTCAAACCCGTGGTTCGGGTCAAGAAATTGGGATGACTTTATAAAAGTATATTGAAAAAAATTATAAAATTTAGTTCTCAATAAACATAATGTTAAATGATAAAATTGAAATTAAAAATTTTATTAAAAAAAGATATAAAAAAAATAACTTGAGTCAACCCAAGTCAGCCTACCAAACTTGTGACTTGAGTCATGAGACAAGGGTAATGTTATTGAATTCAAACCAAAACAAATCAAGAAGCTTAATTTTAAATCAACTCAATATTAAAAAATAAAATTAAAAAAAATAGCAAAAAAAAGAAAAACTCGAGTAAAAATTACTCTACACTATAATATCATACATTCCTTGTTAATAATCCCCACTACAACTTTCAAGATCAAGAGGTGTGACTCTTCAATATCTTCAAAATATTTTGTGTAACTTATTCTAAATTTGATGTGGCGTTTCTTCATTTAATAAAAAAAAAAGCAATTGAATCCACCATTTTGACTAATTGTTTTCTAGATGGGAGTAAATTACCTAAATTATTTAAAATATTCATAAAATATGAGTTAAAATGGTTTTTAAAATTTTTTTGGATAATTTTAAATAATCGTTTCTTTAAGAATTCAATTTAGTTTAGTTTCTGTTTTGGATTTTTAAAAATCTTTTCTTATTTTATAAACATTCTACTTTATAACTTTTAAAGAGTATAATATAATACAATTAGAAAATTGACAAATACATATAGACACACCAACAAAAAAATTTTGTTGGTAAATTACGGTGATTTTTTGACCCATTATGCCATCACAATATGTATTGGTAAATCCTGATAAAAATATTATCCTAGTATATACTAATGGAATTACAGTGAGAAAAGAAGGAAAGGAAAAAAAATCCAAAAAATATGATAACGTGTTGTTTTTACAGATAAAATTACCGACGAATTTAAATCTGTCAATTAAATCTGTCGATAAATCCATTTATAATATTTAATTTATAACCTGACAAGCAATGAATTGAGACCTTTTATTCAATATGTATAATATTCCATATGTTGTTAGTTTCAAATAATTTATCTCTTATTCTATCATATAAATTGATAGATTGATGAATTCCTTGTAGGCAACATCTTTAATTTTGATAGTTCAAAAAATCACAATTGATTGAATCTCAAATCTTTTGATTATAAGATGAACAATTCAACATGGTTCAGAACATATGTAAAGACTATTTAATTATTTTTATATCTCAGGATATTTAATTTCATTGCACATTTCTTGTTAATTGTAATGAAGATGTAATTTATGCATCAAGTTTATTGTTTGGGAGGGAATGCTATTGTTACTTTAAATTTAATATATTTTGGTCTTGAAAGGAGGTGAAGTGCTATAGCAGATATTTCATTAATGGATGTATTTAATACTAAAGTGTATAGTCAAGCTAAAAAGTCATATAACAATGAGATATATGTTTAGGAATCGACTTCTAATAAGTTTGAAGTTGATTACCATGGGATATGAGAAGAGGTCATTGAATTGCAATATTTCAGCAAGCAGAATATAGTCTTTTTTATTCAAATGTTATTGTTATGATACCATCGATAGAGGAATCAAAGTAGATCTCCATCATGGTTGGTTGAAATAAATACAAAGGCTAGACTCCATAACGTCAACAATATCTTTGTTTTCGCCAAGCAATAATAAAAAGTTTATTACACATACACTCCATTTAGAAAGGATCTTTCAACATTTGATTGGTTATCCATAATAAAAACCAAACCGAGGGGTTATATAAAAGTTGTTCAAGATGACAACGATGAATTAATTGTAGGAGATGATGTCTTTTCACTTGACGGATTAATGGATCCACATTGAGTTGCTCTGTTTAATGACTTAAAAGAAAATTCAAATTTTCACGTCACCAAGAATACTTTTATTGATGTTAACATTGGGGAGTTAAATGGTGTTTTTAGAACTAGTGGACGTACACATGTCAATGAAGATAATATTAGTGATAAAATCAACATAGAAAATTATGATAGATATGACAATGATGAAATTGAAAACAAAAACAATTTTTATTAATTTGCACAATATGAACGTATAATGCTATAAACTGTAATGCAATATTTCTAGATAAAATTAACTTTAATGAAATGATAATAACATTTATTTATTATTAAATTATAAAGAAACATTTATTTTATGTATTTTTATTATTATACATAGAACTAGTGTTATTGTGCTATGTGTGCTATAGTGATTTTAAATATTTATGGGATGGATACATAAAGAATCCAGATACAATCTTGCAATAGAAACTATTTTGCATGAATGAAAATACGACGGACATGAAAAATACAAAAGATACACCGATGAATGAAGTCTGTTAATATTTTTCAAAAAGCATTGCAATTGTTCCATTCTCACTAACACTATTTATTGTGTTCAATACATACGAGATCACCGAGAATTAATGTCCTTTGATATTTTTTTGAGAGGTAAGATATTGTTCACTTTTTACTTTTCACTTGCATTGTTTATTTATTATTCAGTACATATAGAATCACCAACTGTTAATGTATGTCGGTATTTTTCCCGAGAGCTATGATACTATTCATTTCTTATTTGCACTAGTTATTACTGATCAATATATATGAAATCACTGATTGTAAATGAACGTTGATATTTTTCCAAGATTTAAGGTATTGTTCATATCTTACTTGCATTGTTTATTATTGATTAGTACATATGGAATCACTAGTAGAAGAAAAAAAGTAGTAAGTGATGGCTAGTAGGATTCTAATTTTTTTTATTAAATTAAAAATTTTAATTCAACTTTGCAAACGGATATTGATAAAATTTTTTTTAAATATATTAATATTTAATTATTCATCAGTAGAAAAACCTCAAATAAAATATTAAAATCTCTAAAATCAAAATAGATGGACATAATTCTCATCTTCTACAACTTCTTTTCTCCTCCTTTTAAATCTTCATCTTTCTCTTTCTTTTCTTTCTCTTTCTATCCTCGACTCATTATCTTCTACTATTTTCTTCTCCATATGCAGATATATCTTCTCCTTCTCTTATTCTCTATTTATTTAATGATTTGATCAATTTTTTTTTCTCTTTTTAGGCTTGGGAAAATTCAACATTTAGATAATATTCTTCTTTTTCCTTCTCTTTTTGTGGTTTTTTTTTTTGTTATTAATAAATGTATAAATGTTTTTGGGAATTGTTTTTATTTTTTCATTATCAATAATTGTGTAAATGTCAATGGATTTTTTTATTTTTTTCTATTATAAATAATTGTATAAATTTGATGGAAGTTTTTTTTTTTAGTTTTTTAAAGTTTTTTGCTATAAATAATTGCATAAATGTTGATGGATTTTTTTTTAAATTTTTTTTGTTATTAATAATTGTATAAGTGTTATTGGAAATTTTTAATTTTTATGTTCTTTAATGATTTCATATAGATTTTTGGCATTTAAATTATTTCTAATTTTTTCTTATTAATGTGGTTAGCTAATTGGTTTGTTGGTGTTAACAAACAATTTTTAATTTTAGGAAAAATAATTTTTTTTTGAAAATAGAAAAAAATAAAAAAATAGCTAAGATAATGGTTAATATAAATGAATAGTTTTTAATGTGAAATATTGATACTATAGATTGTTTAATGTGTTTATATTAACTTATTATGATGATTTTGCAAATGGTTGTAGCAAAATTAAACATAATGTGTTTATATTAACTTATTATGATGATTTCGCAAATGGTTGTAGCAAAATTAAACATAAATTGAAATAAAATCAATTGGTTTGTGGCAATCCAATTTAAATTGTTGTGTATTTGCAAGTTCAAAAATTTTAGCTAGCCTCCCGTATAGGAAAGATGCTGCCAAATATTTTTTTAAATAGAAATGATTTGCAGTACCTCAATCCTTTAATTTATATAAATGTCAAGAAAAATATCAATAGCACATCATAGAATCACTACTAGTTCTTCTTGTAGCGCTTCTAAGAATTATGAGTTGTTAGGTGTCGCCTAATAACAAACACTTGAGACACATGTATTCATTTACAATGTGGGATCGTCGAGCACGATGTCGCCATTTCAAGGAAAAGGGGGTCCAGTTGTTAGGTGTCGCCTAATAACAAACACCTGAGACACACGTATTCACTTATAATGTGGGATCGTTGAGTGCGATGTCGTCATATGAAAGGAAGGGGGGTCACTTCATAATGACATTCATATACCTAGAAGTAATAGGCTTAGTAAATGAACGATATTTAAATGTAATTTTTTCCCTTCACAACAATATGTTAATAATTTTTTTAAAAATAATTTTAATTAATAAATGTAATTTTAGGTTTATAAATATTAAAACTCTCAGAATAATAACATTAGTAATGAAATCTTCAATGAAAATTTGATTGTTTTAATAGAGTTAAATTTCTAAATATTTTGAATGAAAATCTATGATTATTGCATGGTTTGGAAGGTTTAAAGTTTCTATTAACTTAAATATCCTTTTTATTATATTGATTCGATTAGTTTATTTTAATAATAAGAAAAACTTTAAATGGAATAAAGATTACAATGCTATTGCAAGATGGGCAAATTCATGCTGCCATTCTCACTTTTCTTGGTTAAAATCAACAACAATCGCTTGAATGATTTTTTTATGAGCAATTTGACAGCTCAAAAGGCTATCATGTCTATTATGCGTTGGTTGAAACATATTATTATAGGCACATAAATCTCTTTCTCTAATCTTAAATTAATAATTCTTATATTCAATTATGCAAGTGGTAGCATTTTAATTCCTTCCGTACTGTTAACAGGTGAGAGAAAATACTTTTCAAAATTACTCTACACTATAATATCATAGCCATCATTCCTATTTTCACATTGAAGTTTGTGACCAAAAAGTTCTTACAACCTAGAAGAAGGATCCAAGTCCAAGTCGACTCTGGGCCAGGGTGGAAAAAAATCGATGCGCCAAACTTTAGATGCTACCACGGGAAGAACATACAGGACAAAAGCTAACATGTATTGCCTTCCCTCGACTTGTAGCCACCTCACATATTATAGTAAAATACAATAATGATAAGATTAATATCTTGCAAGTTGGATTAAATATTTTTTTAATATAAAATAATATTTAAATATATGAGGATTGATTTGATGTAATCTTATTGATTTGACAAGATTCAAAACAACTCTAATAACTAAAAAAAATAAGATTTGACTCATAATCAAAATTTATAAAGAGATTTTATTTTTATATAAATATTATGAAATCATGATATATAATAACCCTATAAAAATAAATAAAAATAAATTATAAAATCTAATTTTCAAGAAACTCTATATTAAATGATGAAATTGAAAAAAATCAATTAAAAATAGAACAAAAAAATCCAAGTTAACTCGGGTTAACATGCCAAACTCGTAACCTAGGTCATTAGATTAGGATAACCCAATAGAAATATATGAAACAAATTATGAAGTTCAATTTTTAATCAACTAGTGTTTAAAGATGAAGTTAAAAAAATTAATTAAAAATAAAAAACTCCATTCAACTTGGTTTGACCTGCCAAACCAATGACCTAAGTCATAAAATGATGATAAACTCATAGAAAGTAAACCAAAATAAATCACAAAACTTAAATCTCAATTAATCCAATGTTAAAGAATGAGATTAAGAAAAAAATCAATTAGAAAAGTAAAAAAAAAAAACTTGAGTCAACCGAGTTAACTCGTTAAACCCACAGTTCGGGTCAAGAAACTAGGATGACATCATAAAAAAAATATTGAAAGAAATTATAAAGTCTAGTTCGTAATAAACCTAATGTTGAATGATGAAATTGAAATTGAGAATTCTATTAAAAAAAGACACAAAATAATAACTAAAATTAACGCAAGTTAACTTGTCAAACTCGTAACCCCGAGTTATGAAATAAAGATAATCTCATTGAATTCAAACCAAAACAAATCAATAACCTTAATTTCGAATCAACCCACTATTAAAGGATATAATTGAGAAAACAATAAGAAAAAAGAAGAAAAACTCGAGTAAACCATGTCAAACTTGTAGTTTGGGTTATAAAACTAACATAACCTCATAAAAATAAATTGAAAAAAATATAAAACTCAATCTCTAATAAATTTAATATTACATAATAAAATTGAAATAAAAAAAAGGAAAAGAAAATACTATTCAAGTAAATAGTATTATGTGAAGAGATACATAGTAGAATCCCCTCCATTTTTTTGGTTAACTTTTGATTCAAGAAAAAATCATAAATATATTTAGTTAGGAATGAATTTTAATTTAAATAAAAATTTGTTATGAAAGCAAGTTAAAATTTCTAACTTATGAATTCTTACTTATACTTTAAAAAAAATTAAATTATTTTTATTAAAAATTCTTCCAATTTAAAATTTAACTTATTTCTTTTATAATTTAGTTATAAGAAATAACTTTGATTAAAAGTTGAAGATAGTTTTCATAAGCCATCTAAGCCAAATTTTCTTAAATTTGCAACGGTCTTTTACATGTGCATTTGTCAATATTATAGCAACTCTTGAGAACCTAAAAATATATATATCCATTCTAGTTTTGGTTAACTTTGTTGTGTTACTATGCAATAAAAGATGCAACTAGATAATTCTCCACACTATGATGCTATGTTGTGGCAGGATCAAAAGTTTTTTTACATGTACAAAATAATGTTTATACTAACAAAAATTATTTAACCATGTCATTAAACTCAATTTGGCAACCCGAACATGAAACCTCCAAACCATATTTTTTATCTAGTTCAAGATTTAAATTAAATTGATATTGTTTCTTAAAAAAATATTAAGACATAAACATATTAAATCAATCCGAGTCAATCTAAATTAACCTACTAAACTTGTAATTTGAGTTATTAACTCCATTATGTTGAATATTTTTTAAATTATTTTTATTTAATTATATAATAAAAAATAGATACTTGCAAAACTGATCACAAACTCAATACCGAGATGTTTTTCTAAGACCATAATAACCCCATAAAAAATAAATAGAATTAAATTATAAAGTCTACTTCTCAATAATTATGGTTTTTTTATAATTATTTTTTATTTAATAATATGCTAAAAATAAATGCTAAAAAAACCAAGCACTAACTTCATGTTATACATTTTTCTAAGATCACGATAACCTCATAAAAAATAAATTAAAATAATCTTTGAATTCAATTCATAATATTATTTTAGATCTATTTTTTATTTAATAATATGATATAGAAAGTAGACAATGATAAAATTAAATACCAACATAATGACATGATGTTATTTCAAGACTATGATAATCCTATATATATATATAAACCAAAATAAATGACAAAGTATAATTTCCAAGAAACTCAATATTGAAATACAAAAATGAAAAAAAAATAAAAAGAAAAGAAAAGGAAAGAGAAAAATAAAAAGAAAAAAAAACATGTTACTTATGAACAATAATTTTCCCTTTATTTTTTTATTTAAAAATATGATTGGACAAAGTAGATATTGTAAAACTAAACACCAATCCAATTCTATTTTTTTCTTCTAAAACTATGATAATTTCATATCAAGAAAACTAAAATAAATAAAAAAATTTAATTTCTAATAAATCTAATATTTAAATATAAAAATAAAAAAAAAATAAAAAAAATATTATTCTAATAGACACTAACATGTGAGGAGAGGAACAATGATTTCATCTTTATTTCTTATTTAATAATATTATAAAAAATAGTAAATAATAATAAATATAAACATCAATTAAATGCTGAGATATTTTTTAAAATTATATTAGTTTTGTATAAAAAAAATCAAAATAAATAATAAATTTTAATTTTTAATAAATCTAATATAAAAATATAAAATTAAAAAAAAAATAGTATTGTTCCAATAGATATGCGAATACTGGAATAATGATTTCCTCTTCTCTATTAGTTCTTATTAATTGTTAGAATAAATTATTATCATAATATATCTGGTAGAAAACGTAACATATTTGAGTAAATGGCACACGAATGTGCATTCAAAATCAGGCTGCATTTCCACCACTAGTCAAGCCTCCAGCATTAGATGGAAAAAATAGTTTTTGCCTTTTAATTTAAATGATTTTTCCTACTTAAAGTACTAAGTTAATATGGGAACTAAATATTTATTTGATCATCCTGCTCATGTTTGCATGTTAAATAAAATCTTAATACTTAATATATTTTTTGTACTTTATCTTATACTTTACTATTAAACAAAGTTTTATCTTCATCTTTTTTATTTTTTTTATTTTTTAATTCTAATTATTTTCATATTTTTAGTCATGCGATAATAATTAAATTTTACCTAAGAATATCTATATAACTACATAACCTAAATCGGTATGAATTTGTAAGAGAAAATAGAAGGATGGGAATTGTAATACCCCAACTTCAATAATATTAAAAAGAAAAAAAATATCTCATTCTTACATTATATAACTCTTGTAGCAGAGAAAATCCTTTGAATCCATGGACTTAGATTACAATACTCTCAACACATATTTATACCAATATAATTTATGTATAATTCTAAATATTTAATAGGATAACAATATTGTTAATACTTAAACATGGATAAATTTTATGATACTCATACTATAACTAGTCAAATCTTATAAGTACTTGTAAAAAGAGTATGATTGTTTTGATTTGATATGTGAATTATAGAGAAATGGGATAACAATAAATAAATTAGAATTAAGAGCAAAACTTAAACCAATAAAAATGAGTTTTGATTAATTTACCATTTTATTTTCATATAAAGCACAAAATACCAAGAATTAAAATCAAAGTTATGAACTTTTAATGTGTTTTCTTATTGATTGATAAAAAAAAAGTGAATTAGGAGTTTGATTTGTAAAGGTAAAGGGACAGTAACTAGAATTCCATGTGTTATTTAATGAATGGATTTTTATAGTATAATCAAATCATGAAGAAAAAAGACAAAGAAACTTCTACTTTTATCAAATCTTTTTTTCATACGTGTGCAGCATTACTGTGAAAAAATTCATTCTGTGAAAAAATTCATTCTCAAATCTTAAATATTGGTATCTTGGAAAAATAAGGAAAAATGAAGATACAAGAATTCCTTATCATTTATTTTTGTATAGATATAATGGGAGTCACCATTTAATATTTTAGTAATTAAAAACTCTAAATAGTTTTAAAAATAAGATATGAGGACTAGTTATGTAAAGAAAAAATGTTAGCACTTCAAATACACAATAACTAAGGTAAGCTGTATTGTTTTATTATCTGATAAAGTCTAAAGTCTTGTCGTGTTTTCTAGTTGTTGGTTCGTCTATGGTTTAAGAAAAGTCATTCTCAATAAAAAAATCATTATTTTATCGGTAAAACCTAACCATTCTAATGCTAACAAAAAAATTTAATATCCAGAATATGTCTTATATATAAGATCGTAACCCCAAATATTAAAAAAAACAAAATTTTTTTTTTGAAATGTTTGAAATATTGGCCTAGTTCTCATGACTTTAATAAACTAGTTATTAACGCTAAATTGCATGCTAATATATATTTATGAACTTTTGTTGTATGAAAATATCATATGATTTTTTTTTTCTTTAAGATACTTGGTCGTGTGCATGAAAACAAAAACTTTTAATACCGAATTTATATCTTTACAGTATAAAAACACAAATCAATACTAAGCAAAATTCAATAGAAAAATATTCAAGAAAATCACATATTTTTTTTGAAATAATAATTTTTTTAAAGAAAATTTTATTTTTATTTTTATTTTTATTTTATTTTTTGGGCTAAATCTAGCTTGGTTAGTGTGACTAGACTAGACCTAGCAAGCCTAGCAAGGCTAGTAACTCGACTGAGCAACCGTAAGCACATGTGAATTTCTTCATGTGTTAACGACGAAATTAATTAAATTACCTTCGTACAATAACTAAGCTTATTTGCAAGAATAAGAAAGGAAATGTGTGTACCTAGTGCTAAAGGTGGCGAATTGGATTTTTTAGTCTTCCTCATCTGTGTTCGTCCCGATCGTTTGTCCTTGGCTCAAGACCATTGTGGTTGTTCATTCCTCTTCTGTTGGTGTTTCCTTTTGTTAGCTGTTCGTTTTTCTCTCTCTTTTTTTTTTTTTAGCTTTTTCCTTTGGTTTGTTTTTCTCTTTTTTTTTTTTTTAGCTTTTTCCTTTGGTTTCCTCTTTGGAATGCTCTGTTTACAGTAAAGTCGTTGTTGAAGCTTTGGAGCTGCTATTAAAGAAGAAGTTGAGGGTGTGCCTTTTTTTTTTTCACTTTGTTCATTCTGTTGTGGTAAACTCAATCAACCACCAACCACCACTTGTAACTCTCTATTATCAACCACCACTTGAAGCTTGATTTTTTTTTTTTTTACTTTTAATTGTTGTATAAATAGGATGTTAAGGTTATGTTATTATGCATGGGAAAGAAAATAGAGAAACTATAGAGAGAAAGAGAGGGTGTGTATTAAGAGTTTTTTATTTGTATTTTGTAAGTTTGTTGTTTTGAAATAAAACCGTGTGTTTGATCCCCTCTGAGTATTTCAAAGTAATTACTAGTAGTTTCACCTACCAACAATTAGTATGAGAGCCCCGTTCGTTAGAAAACAGAGGTGTTTTTGGGATACATTTGATTTTTTAAAGTTGTCAAAAACTAGTTTTGATCATTCCATCATGTAGTATTCATCCATACGAACTCATTGGTGTAAAAATCAACTTTATTGGAGCAAGAGCTAGTCCACATGAGAGCCCCGTTCGTTAGAAAACAAAGGCATTTTTGGGATACATTTGATTTTTTAAAGTTGTCAAAAACTAGTTTTGATCATTCCATCATGTAGTATTCATCCATACGAACTCACTGGTGTAAAAATCAGCTTTATTGGAGCAAGAGCTAGTCTACATGCGCTGCTGGAAATTTTATTATTATAGTCCATGCGCAGCCAACACACCCCGAGGAAGAAGATGACTACACATGCGCTATATTTAAGCTAAACTGAGCTATATAAGCGAGCTGCAAGCCACCACCAAGTCGAGCAGTGTAAGCCGAGCCATAAGCTGAGTCGATAAAATATTCCTAGAATATTCTCGGTTCAAACCCAGTGAACCGTTGGACGTCCAAAATTGATTTCTTGATCGATTCAGCCCATTTCTGACCCATTTTCAACCAAGTCAAACCAATTCCCTACTATTTTGAGCATTCCAAATCTATCTACAATGTCCTTTCTCTAAATTCAACTCTTAGAAGGTGATATAGTCATTCAAAGAACAAAATGACTACAAAAAATGCATAAACACTCATCCCAAAGCTAACCAAAGACAACTATGATAATTAGTGTATAAGATTGAAGGCATTTCTTGGTTCACAAGAGTGTATAGAGATTGTGGAATATGGCTATGATAAACTAGAGTCCAAAGAAGTAGAAGATTTATTATAAGAGGCATAGAAACAACTCCTGAGAGCTAATAGAAAGAAAGACAATAAAGCAAAGACCATCATTTATCAAGATCTTGATGAAGCCACTTTTGAAATCAAT
>NW_011500288.1:165539-178011 GCF_000495115.2 Populus euphratica | reverse complement strand
ACTTTCATTGATGATTTTAGCAGAAAGAGATGAGTGTACTTCATTGATGAAAAGGAACTCAGAATTGTTCAATTATTTTAAAGATTTTAAAGCAATTGTTGAGAAGCAAAGTGGCTATAAGATCAAAACTATGAGATATGATCAAGTTGGATAATATATAACAAATGACTTTGAAGCTTTTTGTACACAATAAGGCATTAGACATCAGACAACACTAGCTTCTACACCATAGCTAAATAGTGTGGCTGAGAGAAAGAATCGAACGATTCTTGACATGGAAAGAAGTCTACTCAAAGCAAAAAAGGTGCTTAAATAATACTAGGCTGAAGCTGTATTATGTGCTGTGTATCTACTGAATCTTTACCTAACCAGAAGTTTGTAAGCTGTCACTCCGGAAGAAGCATAGAGTGGTCACAAACCAAGTGTTACTTATTTTTTAGTCTTCGGTTGTGTGGTATGAAGATTCCAGATGCAAGAAGGACCAAACTCGATGATACAAGCAAGAAATGCATCTTTGCCGGATATGATGATAGAATGATGGGATACAAGTTGTATAATCCCATCACAAATAAGGTGATCATGAGTAGACATGTTATCTTTGAAAAAGTAAATCTTGGTAGTGGGGTAATGATTAAGAAGAAGTAAAATGGATCAGTATTGATTTAATCCTTGAAGATAAAGTGGAAGTACTAACAGTACTTGTAGAAGGTCTGATGTTACCAGTAGATAAGCCATAAAGTCCGGCACATAGATTCCCTGTATTCAGCAGGAGAAACACACCAAAATCATCATCTATCTTGTAAAAGGACCAAGAAGGATGAGAAATCTAAAAGAGTTGATGATGCCACTCAAGTCATGAAGATACAACTCTATTTTATTTCTTTGCAGATAGTAACCCTCTTAGCTTTAATGAAGCTATCACAGAAGAGAAGTGGATAGAAGCAATAGATGAAGAAATATATGCTATTGAAAAGAATGATACCTGAAAGCTGACTAATATAATAGAAAATAAGAAAATAATAGGTGTCAAATGGGTCTATAAGACAAAGAAGAATATAAAAAAAAAGTACAAAGATACAATGCAAGATTAGTGGAAAAAGGCTACAAATAGAGAGAAGGCATTGACTATGAAGAAGCATTTGCTCGAGTAGCCCGGCTAGAGATAATCAGACTAAAAAGGCTATAAATAGAGAGAAGGCATTGACTATGGAGAAGCATTTGCTCGAGTAGCCCAGCTAGAGATAATCAGACTAATGATCTCACTAGCAACATAATATAGATGGAAGATCTATCAACTCGATATGAAGTTAGCATTTCTGAATGGCTTCTTAGAAGAAGAGATTTATGTTGAACAACCACTTGGATATATTGAAGCTGGAAATGAAGGCAAAGTATACAAGTTAAAGAAAGCCCTCAACGATTTGAAGTAAGCTCCACGTGCTTGGAATACCAAAATTGACAAGTATTTCCAAGACAACGGATTTGAAAAATGTCTATATGAACATGTAATATATGTGAAGAAAGAAGCAGATTACAACATATTATTTGTGTGCTTATATGCTGATGACTTGATATTCACCAACAACAATTCTACCATGTTTGAAGACTTCAAGAAAAGCATGGTACAGGAGTTTGACATGATAAACATTGGTCTAATGACATATTTTCTTGGCTTAGAAGTAACACAGCAAGGAGAAGGGATTTTTGTATCCCAAAGCGGTTACGCCAAAGATATTCTTGAAAGTTTTAAGATGGAAAGCTACAATCTGGTATAAACTCCAATTGAGAATGGATAGAATTGAGGAAGAGTAAAGTTGAAAATGTTGATCTAACTTGCTTAAAAGCTTAGTAGGAAGCTTAAGGTACTTGATATGTATCAGACCAGATGTACTCTATTGATCTAACTTGCTTTAAAAGCTTAGTAGGAAGCTTAAGGTACTTGATATGTATCAGACCAGATGTACTCTACAGAGTTGAACTTATCAGCAGATATATGGAGACACCAGACCAGTCTCACTTGAATGCAACCCAAAGAATTCTTCGCTACATCAAACGAACAATAAATGAAGGTATGTTTTATACCTCAAGTAAAAACTTAAATTTTATTGGCTACTCGGATAGTGATTGGGGGAGAGGGTTGGATGAAAGGAAAAGTACAACTAGATTTGTCTTTTTCATAGGAGATGCATCTTTTACATGGTCATCCAAGAAGCAATCGATAGTAACGTTATCAAGCTGTAAAGCTGAGTATGTTGCTGCCAATTTAGTTGTATACCATTTAATATGGTTAAGGAATATATTAGAGTTTATGGGATTTCTTCAAAAAAGTCCTACAAAGATTTATATTGATAATCGATCAAGGATTACATTTACCAAGAATCTAGTGTATCATGAAAGAAGTAAACATATTAATACATGTCATTATTTTATCTGAAAGCATGTGAAGAGTAAAGAAGTTGAATTGATATTTTACAAAATAAATGATCAAGTAATAGATATCTTTACAAAGCCATTGAAGGGAGAAATATTTATCAGATTGAAGTTCATCCTTGGCATGACATCCCTTGATTGTGTTTAAAGGGGGAATTTATTGTGGTGAATTCAATCAACCACCGACTACCACCTGCAGCCACCTATTATCAATCACCACCACCTATAACCACCTACTATCAACCACCACTTGAAGTGTGAATTTTCTTACTTTTAATTTTTGTATAAATAGGCTGTTAAAGTTATGCTATTATGTATGAGAAAGAAAAGAGAGAAATAATAGAGAGAAAGAGAGGGTGTATGTTAAGAGTTTTTTATTTGTATTTTGTAAACTTGTTGTTTTGAAATAAAATTGTGTGTTTTATCCCCCTCTGAGTGTTTGAAAGCCACCACTAATGGTTTCTCCCATCAACACGTTCGTCCCTCTCTGGATTTATCTACTCTCTTCACTTTCTTCTCTCCTCTCTTCACCTCTATGTCTTTTTTTTTCTTTAGCTCCCCTGTTCTTTATGTCTTTTTTTTCTTTCGCTCCCCCCTCTGCTCATCCCCTAGTCTTTCTCTTTTTTTTTTTCTTATGCCTTTTATTTCTATCCACTCCTTTTCCTTTTTGCGTCCGTCCTTCTTTTCAAAACTTCTCCCCACCTCCTGTGTGCGGTCCTTTCTCTAGTTTTTATAGCTAGAGAATGCATGTATTTTCCTTGGTAATAAAGACACTCAAGACCGTTATTATTGAAGTAATGGTAACAATCGATGATGGCAGGGGTGTCCATTTTTCACTAGCTTTATAGTCGAATAAATACCATTCAGTTCAGTAACTTATTGCATTATAGTAGTTGAGGCTAAATGTTTCTTCTTCTTCATGTTGAAACAACTTCCCTAGTGTGATGAAAAAGGTGATGAACAGTGACGATGTTGTTTTAAGATGTGAAATGACCATTTTCAGTTTCGTCACTCAAGTTCTGAAATTTTATAATCAAGTACTTGGATAAATTATAATTGGACCCTTGAACTTTGATTTCTTCTCAATAAAGCCCAAATTAACTTGAAAATATTTTTTTTTTCTTGTAATCAAACCCTTCATAAATTCAATTAAACCTTCAATAAAATTTAATTAAGTTCATAAATATCTGATTTTAGGCTTTTCTTCCTCAAATTAAATTTTCCTTGTTAAAATGGCTCTTATCAATAAAAGATATACTATTACATTTCAATTCTAGCCATTTTATGGGCATTCCAACATCTTTTTCTTGCTCCTATTTTTTTTTGGATTTTTTGAATATTTTTCTAGATTTGTTTTTCTTATTTTTTGTTTGGAAACCCAAAAATAGATAACAACACCTTTATAAATGTATTGTTATAAAATCATGCCATTTAAAAAGAGATTGTTGAAGGGTTCTAGTGAAATATATTACAAAGATTCACTAAAATGAATATTAGAAAAAAAGATTAACAATATTAAAGTTCTTACAAAAGAATATCTAATAACAAGTTTATGAACAAAGAAAAGAGAAAATAATTGAAGTGTAATCGTTTTGGTCTTTTAAAAACTTTTATTTACAATAGATTATTAACCAAATTCCTTCCTCGTTAATAATTCCACGACCACTTTCAAGATTAAGAGGTGTGACTCTTTAATATCTTCAAAAAATTATGTGCCACTTATTATAAATTCGAAGTATCGTTTACCTAAATTATTTAAAATATTCATAACAGATGAGTTGAAATGGGTTTCCAAAGCTTTTTTGGATAATTTTAGATATATTTGTTTTTGAGAAAATTCAATTTAGTTTCGTTTTAGTTTCAATTTTTTTAAAATATTTAATTATTTCATAAACATTCTACTTTATAAATTTTAAAGAATATAATATAACACTATTAGAAAATTAACAAACAAAATGGACACACCAATAGAAATATTCCAACTAAATATGCCTTTATAGTAGATATCGATGATTAGTACTTAAAAGTGCATTTTTATCAATGTTTTGTATCATCATTTTGCACTTGAAGTATCAATATTTCCTTAATTAAAACATGTTTCATAATAACAAGTCTGATACTATAAGATACCTTTAATTTATGGTAAATGTTCATCCTAAATGCAAGTCCATCACATAAATGAAAGGATTGATTAATGAGTTGAAGTACTGAAATTCAAAAGACAAAGAGAGGATGAAGCTTAGAAAAGAGATACTAGTTTAGTCCAAACTGTAATACTGTTTGGTAATTGGATCATAACTGGAGTTATAGAACTTGGATTGAGGTATGCTTTATATAGATAGAAAGCTAAGATGTAGGCCTAAAACTTTCATGCGGAAAGCAAGACTCAATTCTACTATTTGGAATTCTAAATCTTAGCAACAACGTAGAAGTCCAAATGACCTTAATTTTTTTTCCTAGAAAGCTAAGACAATTTCCTAGAACTTTTATGGTAAGGTTGATTCAAATTCTGATGTTATCAATGATATTTTGTTCATATAAGAAGATAAGGATTGTCACCAAGTCAAGATGTGGCCACCCATTCAATAATTAGTCATCAAATCAATAGTTCTAAATTTTGACCTATAAAAGAAGGCATTTGTCATGTAACACGACTAAAAGATTGATGTCCTCTCCCAAGTGCAGGAGTGTCGAAGTAATAAATAACCCGACAAGACTGGGGTCGAACCACAGGGAGGTTAATTGTACAAATTATAAATAACAATAATACAATAACAACAACAACAATAATAGTAATAACATCAATAATAATAATAATAATAATAGTAGTAGTAGTAGTAGCAATACAAATAATAATAATAAAGAAAAAGAAGAAGATGAGAACTTTGAGATGAAATATTAACGTAAAGATTTAACAACGATAACAATAAAAGTCAAGGTTAGAGGATCCACTAATGGTATGTCAAACAAGTATAATATAAACTCTTATTATTCAATTGGAAACCACACACAAAGGAGGTTCCAATCAGATTATAGATTGTTAACATGATTACATTAGTCATTTTATTCAATTAATGCTAATACGTGTAAATTTCATCAAGCATTCATGATTATAACTTATGTTAACAACAAATCAAGTTCCTTTCATAGCTCAGGTGTCGATTATACCATACAGTATGGGCTATGAAAGTGCCAAGCATTTGTTGTACCAATTGTTATACAACATAAATCAAGATTAGTCATTTAACAAACAAAGTATTAAAGAGTGAACAAGATAACAAATATAAAACATGTTAGTATCAAACATTAAAGTCCATATTAAGTTTACACTATACTTATTCTTACACCATTAGTGTCACCTTTTTCACCTTGATATAATAAACTTAGCTAGACATAATGAAAGAAATAAAAATAGATAAACAAAATAAGAACATAAATAAGATAAAAGTTAACTAAGTAAATGAAAGGAAATGAAAGGCATAAACTTGATATTAATGAAAACAAAGCATAAACGTTACAAAAAATACAAAGAAAGAAAGCAAGAGCATGATCTTGATCTGGAGACCAAGATGCCTAAATGCATGGCAAATGTCTCCTTTTATAGGCCAAAATTGGGAACTATTGATTTGATAACTAATTGATGAGTGAGTGGCTAACTCTTGACTTGGTGACAATCCTTATATTCTCTTGTCTACCCAAAATGTCATTGATAACATCAAAATGGGAGCCACTCAAAAACATGAAAGTTGTAGGCAATTGTCTCAGCTTTCTTGTGTAAACCTTTCAGCTCATTTGGACTTCTAGAACTCTAGATATGGCCAAAATACTGAACAGTGCTCAGGCTGAAGGACATATTCAGACTTCTTTATTATTGCTACAATTTGGACTTGAAAATGACCTTTTTAGATCTTAAACTCCATATAAAAATTGTACTCCTATGTCTTACCTTTCCATCCATATAAAGTAGACCTAAATCTGAGATCTATAGCTCCAGATATGACCCAATTACCGAACAGTGTTCCAGTTTGGATTGCACCGACATCTCTTTTCTAATTTTGGTCATCTCTTTGCACTTGCAATTTAAGTTCTTAAAGTTATCAATCAATCCTTTCATTTATGTGATAGACCTACATTTAAAATGAACATTTACCATAAATTAAAGGTATCTTATGTTATTAGATATATTATTATAAAACATGCTTTAGTTAAGGAATTATTGATACTTCAAGTGGAAAATGATGATATAAAACCATGATAAAAATGCACTTTTAAGTACTAATCACACCCCCCAACCAGCTTATTACTAGTCCATAGTAATCAAAGCGTTAAAATAGAAATTGTTTTTGCAAATTCCACTAAGTAAGGTATTCATCATTTAACTTCCATTAATCTATCCACATAAATAAACTCTCATTAAATTTATATATCTGCTCAATAGCTCTTAACAAGATATTAATAAACCTTTCTTTTGTGCTTGACTTTATCTTTTAATATTTAATTGGTTGGGTGTTAAACTTCCTGGTTGAACTCGGGTCTAGAACTTATTAGATTGTGGGTTTAAGAGATTAACCTGGATTTACGAGTATTTTTTTTCCTTTGAGTACTACAGCTTAGATAAAGGTCTTTACATTGGGCCACCTTGGCTCTATGGATGTATTTCTTAGGTGACACAAAAACACTTGGGGTCTGCAAGGATAATGTAGAAGATTTATGAAGAAACATATTGAGAAGTGGAAGAGGCCAAAGAATTGGAAGTATAATCATGGAAGTATAATCAGGAGATATTGGAGACCTTCCTTGCATTAGTGCATGAGGATAGCTGCAGTTGGTTTTTTGCTAATTAATAAGCTGCTTTATGTTTTCTTTTCTAAAGATATTTGTGAATGTGTTGTGGGAAACTCCTAATATAGTTTTGCAAAAGTCTGCTTTCAGCTCTTAGTGAGTAGTTATCATTTAGTGTCATTAGAGAATGTTGGATACAGTTTGGTTTATTTTCTTTTTTATGTTGGTAATTTTAGTCTTATGCACACTACCAAGACCCGCCTTAGCTACCCATGAACCCATGAGCTATAGTGACTACCTGCCTTATATTTTTTTAGCTTGACAACATCAAAGTGTAAAGTAATTTTGTCAACCTGGCTTTCAACATGTTCATGAGTGATGTTTTTATGTTCTTGTTAAAATATTCTTTGTTATGCTACTATGTTTTAATATTCTTTGTTATGCTACTTATTAATGTTATTGTTTAGCATTATGCATTATTTGATCTGTTCATATTTTATTAATCTCTAAAGGTTATTAAATGGATGCTCAGCAAGGGGCAGGGAACTACAATGGGAACTTATTCGCAGTTTATACGAGCATTAGATATGGACCACAGAGCAAAAGAAGCACATGAGTTTTGGTTGAAGAAAATTGGTAGAGATCTTCATTCCGTGCCATGGCAGCTATGTAATCGCATGATATCTATATACTACAGAAACAACATGCTAGAGAATCTCATAAAGGTTTGGTTTGCAGCATGCCACATGCTTCTTGACATGGAAAATCAGATGTGTGTAATGAGTTTAATATGTTTACTGGGCAATTATCATTCACAATCTGCATACCATACTTTTGCCATTGTTCTGTAGGAAATTGTGGTTTTCAATAAATTCATAATCTAATGCTAGAAAAACAATTTGAATATTCTCTGTACACATTATTTTCCAGTAAAGGACACTGAAAAGGTCCATCATTGTAGAGGTAGCTGCATTGGAACATGAATGAAAACAGTAGAGAGTTGCTCATACACAAAACCATTATGTTTTTACTTATCAACTCCTTGTACGTACAACTAAACTTAAGGAAGGAAATAGAACAAAACTTAAGATGTTGTTTTGAAGTCACTGAAAAGCTCCATCATTGTAGAGTGTGATATTTGTTCTATTCTATCCCAAGAATATAGCAAAACTTTACTGATTTGTAGCTTAAAGTGAACAGACTTTGTTGGACATTAACATTTAATGAATTGGAGGATGTGGAAGATCTTATCCTTGGTTAAAAAGTATGTGGAAGGAGGAGAAAAAATGCTACAAAATTCATCTCATGTTGTTGTTTATCTTTGAGAAAGGAATATCTGTCTTGCCATTCAGTGCTATTAAATCACTGTATTTATGCATTCCTTAGATTTGTCATGTGTTGTCTTTTTTTAGTTGGTTATAGGTTGATCTTAGATTAGCATTTTTCTTTTTTCATAAATTGTTTGAACTGACCGCTTCTAAACGTTGGATTAACCTGGCTTTGTTGTTGTAATTGGATGCAAAGCTTTTCAAAGGGCTGGAAGCTTTTGATCGTCAACCTCCAGAAAAATCCATAGTGCAAAAAGTGGCAGATTCATATGAGATGCTAGGCTTACTTGAAGAAAAGGAAAGGGTATTAGAGAAGTACAATCATATCTTTGTTGAGGCAGGGAAAGGGCAGAACAAGAAGCTTAGAAATGCTTCATCCAAGAAAAATAAGAAATCAGGTAAGGCACTTTTAAGTCACTTTCTATATTAGTGTCACTTTCTGATCGCAACAAAATTATGTGCTGTAAATATGTTAAATGACTAACTAAAAGGCAAAAACAAAGTAAATTGTTGAAATTAATGTTCTGAAAACATTATTTCTTTAGCCTGTGATTGTCTTTGTGTTTTTCAATTAGATTGTATATGATCACTGATGTCTTTGCCATCTGGTGCTGGAGCGAATAACATCATTTAGCTTCTATATACACAAAGCGTGCGCACATATTTCAATTCAGTCTTCAAACCTCCAAACTCACTTCCAATCATGGAAAATTGAATACACTGATGGTTTGTAATATGTACAAGATCTTTGCAATTGACCATCCCTCAAATGTTGTTGTGATTGCAAGTTTTGCAAGTTTGAGGACTGACTTGAAGATCATAAATTAATGTATGGGGACTAAACTAGACTATTGAGTTTGACATTTCAAGGCCTGAAAATATGGTTTTGCCTGTTTTGGTCCTTTGGGTGAGTTGGATTATCAAACCCAGCTCAACCTTGACCTAGCCAAGGGCCTAAGGTTCACTAGTTCAGTAACGGGTAGGTCACTGGGTACCATGGTCGTTCAAATGCAAATATATTATTTATTTACTTTCAAAACATTTATTGGATTATTACATGTAAAATACTAAAACAGGTCCAATAAGAGAAGACATGCAATGATAAGATGTATACAAGTCATTTGGTATCATGTAACATCCTCCAAATCCTAATTAGAGATGTGTTATTATGGAATCCACAGTTTGCTTTCTCGTGCTTTTCTGGATAAAACTAACTACTAATCTTCATTGTCACTTACAATACTGTGGAAAACCCATTCTCTAATTGAACCTGAGAAGCATTTGATATTTTGATTGTCTTTTTTTTTTTTTGGTGGCGTTTGATCTTCTCATTCCAAAGCTAGATGATTTTGATGATATTATTAAAAAAAACTTTGCTGCACCAATGTGGAATTAGAGGTTGCTGTGGCAAGAGGATAAATATCATTTTGTTTGTTCACTCATCTTGTGGGAAGTGAGAAATATACTAATATTTTCCTTTACCAAGGTAGCCGCAGCTGCGCTGTGTTTTTTCCTTCTTTTCTTTCTTTTAGGTTCGACGCAGAGCTAAAGCCACGGTTGCCTCAAGCAAGCACCAGCCCGAACTCCGTCAGTGAGTACTAAACCATTTTGTTTATTTCCGGTTGAGACATTTTCAAATTTAACAGAAAATCATAGCAATTTCAGGTTGACATTTTCAAACTAAATCATGTCAAGTGTGATGCTGTAGGGAATACGGCACGGTAGAATTTTAACGACATGAATGTTATTCGATGACAGAAGCAAAAAATCACTTTAGAGCCAAAACTCCAAAAGGAAACTGCTTAACAAATTACAATTTGAAGCAATTACCGACTGTCCAAAAGCTGGGTTTAAGATTCATCTTGACATTCTAATAGGGCTTGGACTACTGAATCCATTGTTGGTCTCTTGTTTCTATCTTCCTCTACACAAGACATGCCAAGTTCAACAATCGTTTTTGCTTGGCTCCTGCTAAACTGACCATTCAATCTTGGATCCACTATTTCTTCTATCCAAGAGGTCTCTCCGCACTGAATTTTCCTTTTCACCACCCTGACAAACCTTGTTAGATCTGATTCATCATGCTCTTCCCTGCCCTCTATGACCCAATTTGAGAGTGGGATTCCTTTCACTATCTCTAGAACCACAACTCCATAACTATAAACATCAACTTTTGCAGTGATAGGAAGATTTGTAGCCCACTCTGGAGCCATGTAACCCTTGGTTCCTCGAATCTGAGAGAAGTCAGAGCTATTACCACCCCTCTGAGACAACTTGGCAAGCCCAAAATCTGCAATCTTGGGTTCAAATTCACTGTCCAAAAGAATATTTCCTGGCTTCACATCACAATGTATAACCCATTCTAAACACTCGTGATGAAGATAAGCCAAACCCTTAGCTATCCCTAAGGCCGCTTTAAACCTGTCTTTCCATTCAAGAAACGTTGGAGAGAATAGATGCTTGTCCAGTGATTGATATTCCATGTACTCATAGACTAGGAGTCTGTGTTTGCCCTCTGAACAGAATCCCCACATTCTCACCAGGTTCATGTGATTGATTTTTCCAATTGTGCTCACTTCTGCCCAAAATACATCTTCCCCTTGGTACATGTTTTCCAGTCTCTTCACAGCTACAACCCTTTCATCTGTCAAAATGCCCTTATATACGGCTCCAGAACCTCCCCTTCCCAGCTCTTCCTTGAAGTTGTTCGTCGCCTTCTTGAGCTCAGTGTAAGTAAACCTCCTAAATGGACTTAATACCACATGATATCCGTCTTCCGCCAAATTTGGCAAACCACGCTTTCTGAAAAGAAACCACCAACCTGAAACTACAAAGAGAATTTCAATAAATCCAATGGCAGAAGCAAATGAGTAGAAATAAACCCATCTGGTCCTCTTATTGTTGAAGTTATACATAGAAAGAGAACCGATCGTTGTTTCTGATTCTGCAGACTGGCAAATGAGGTCAGTGCCATTAAGAATACCCAGTTGAGATGTCTCAAAACTCACTGGCAATCTCAGATATATATTGCCTGGAAAACTTGGAGACTGGTAACCGTTGAAAAGCACGCCTTTTGTGTAGCAAAGTTGTCCCCCATCTAGCCTATAGCTAAATGCTTTACACCGATAATCCCCCAAGCAGAGCTTCATGCAGGAGTCAAATGTAGTGGATGCACTGTAATTAAGATCAAATCCCCAGTAATCTACATGGGGCAACAGCACAAACTTCACTTGCTGAGACTGTGAAAGAGTGCTGTTGAACATAGGCTTGCAGCCTTTATTCCAATTACCAGGCTCAGTGATCTCATAGCCAGGTGGGCATGAACACTTGGGGTCTGGTGTATTTACACAAATCGAGTTTATCCCACAAATTCCATGAACATTACAAAGCTGAGAAAGAGCTTGCCATGATATCACCCACAATCCAGTTTCATTGTTCAGGCTATAAAGCCTGAGATTCCCATCATGGTCCATTGTTAGCCTCCTTTTGATCCTTAATAAACCCGTGTCAGGAGCACTGAACTGGAGCTGATCACTAGATATAAAATGGCCCATTTCATCAAAAACTGCAGTTCTGCTGCTATTATAATTTGTTCTACCATTTCCGAATGGATTAAAATCAGGACGAGGCCAGTATATGCTTGAAATATCAGGACCATCATATATCAACCTCAGCACATTATCATTATCAAAAAAGAAACTAAAATATCCAGAGGCATAAGAACCGCTATGCAATCTAGCAACCAGCTTTGTCCTCTTTGTAAATACCTGGTTTGGAAGAAGTGTATCAGTAGGAAAATCAAAGCTTTGCCATAGAATCTTACCACCAGGGCCTTTAAGAACAAGGTTACCAGTGTCTAGAAGCTCTGCTCTTCCAACATCAGTGGAGGTGGTGTTAGTCTCCCATATGATGGAGCCATCAACATCTGTCAA
>NW_011500288.1:154823-165529 GCF_000495115.2 Populus euphratica | reverse complement strand
TAGATGTGAAACATGGACCAGTTTTTCCGAGTATTATAGTGATGGTTTGTTTTTGCATTCACACTTATTTTTTATAAGTGGTTTAAAAATTTTATTTTAAAAAATATTAAATTAATATTTTTAATATTTTAAAATAATTTTAGTGTATTAATATAAAAAATCAATATAAATTAATTTTTTTTAAATAACTTTATATTATAATATCTTAAATCTGTTTAAAAGTATAATTGTTATTATTTTTTAAAGTGTTTTTTACTTATAAATATATTAAAATAATATTTTTTTTATTTTTAAAAAATTATTTTTAATATCATTACATTAAAAGGATAAACAAATATCTTTAAAAATTTTATTTTAAAAATTATTTTTAAAATTTTAAAATAATTTTAATATACTAATAAAAAAATCAATATAAATTAAAAAATAATTTCAAAAATTACTCTATGTTATAATACCATGAATCTATTTGGTAGTTTAATTACGGTTGTTTTTATATTATAAGTATTTTTCACTCAAAAATTTATTAAAATAATATATATTTTTTATTTTTTAAAAATTATTTTTAATATTAATGTATTAAAATAATATAAAAATACTACAAATATATTAATTTAAAAAAATTTAAATACTTTTAAAATAAAAAAAACCAATAACCAATTTATTCATGGCCACTGTTCCTATTTTCACATTGAATGTGTGCAAAAAGTTCTTACAAGATAGAAGAAGGATCCAAGTCGAAGTCGACTCTGGGCCAGCGTGGAAAAAAATCTATGTGCCGAAGTTTAAATAGTACGAAGGGAAGAACACACAGGACAAAAGCTAACATTTATTGTCTTCCCTCCACTTGTAGCCGCCTCACATCCTATGTAATAAAATACAATAATGATAAGATTATTTTCTCGCTTGTTCCATTGCAAGTTGTTTTTAATATAAAAAGATATTTAATATATTTAGGTATTATTAACATGTTTTATAGTAAAAAATAATTTTAAAACATACAATGATTGATGTGATATAACTTTATTAATTTAATAAATTTAAAGCCAACATAAATAATTAGCAAAAATATGGTTTGTTTTCTAATAAATATTCAAGATGAGAATTTTTTATATAAATATTGAGACAACAAAATATTAGATCGATTTGATTTAATTCGAGTTATTTAACTAACCCATATGACAGGTCATGATACATGATAACATCGTGAAAAATAAATCAAAATAAATTATGAAATTTAATTTTTAATAAACTCAATATTAAATGATTAAATTGAAAAAAATCAATTAAAAATACAACAAAAAAATAACCCTAGTCAACTCGGGTTAATATGTCAAACTCGCAATTTAGATCATTAAACCATGATAATATAATAAAAAAAATTAAAATAAATTATGAAATTCAATTCTCAATCAATCTAATATTTAAAGATGAAATTAAAAAAATAATTAAAAAACAGGAAAAAAAACTCTAGTAAACCCGTTTGACTCGCCAAAATAATAACCAAAGTCATGAGATGAGGATAACCTCATAAAAAATAAATCACAAAACCCAAACCTCAATTCTCCCAATGTTGAATAATGAAATTGAATTAGAAAAGTGAAAAAAACCTGAGTTAACCGAGTTAACTCACAAACCCGTGGTTCGGGTCAAGAAATTGGGATGACTTAATAAAGTATATTGAAAGAAATTATAAAGTTCAGTTCTCAATAAACATAATGTTAAATGATAAAATTAAAATTAAGAATTCTATTAAAAAAAGATACAAGAAAAAAACTTGAGTCAATTCAAGTCAACCTACCAAACTTGTGACCCGAGTCATGAGACAAGGGTAATGTCATTGAATTCAAACCAAAACAAATCAAGAAGCCTAATTTTGAATCAACTCAATATTAAAAAATAAAATTAAAAAAATATAAAAAAAAACTCTAGTAAAAATTACTCTACACTGTAATATCATACATTTCTTGTTAATAATCCCCACTACAACTTTCACGATCAAGAGCTGTGACTCTTCAATATCTTCAAAATATTTTGTGTAACTTATTCGAAATTTGATGTGGCGTGTCTTCATTTAATAAAAAAAAGCAATTGACTCCACCATTTTAACTAATTGTTTTCTAGATGGGAGTAAATTACCTAAATTATTTAAAATATTCATAAAATATGAGTTAAAATGGTTTTTGAATTTTTTTTGGATAATTTTAAATAATTGTTTCTTAAAAAATTCAATTTAGTTTAGTTTCTATTTTGGATTTTTAAAAATCTTTTCTTATTTTATAAACATTCTACTTTATAACTTTTAAAGAGTATAATATAATACAATTAGAAAATTGACAAATACATATAGACATCAACAGAAATTTTTTGTTGGTAAATTACGGTGATTTTTTGACTTATTATGCCATCACAATATGTATTGGTAAATACCGACGAAAATATTATCCTACTATATACCAATGGAATTATAGTGGGAAAATAAAGAATGAAAAAAAATCTAAAAAATATGATGACATGTTGTTTTTACAGACAAAATTATCAACGGATTTAAATCTGTTAATTAAATCCATTAGTAAATCTGTTTATAATATTTAATTTATAACCTGATAAGCGATGAATTGAGACCTTTTATTCAATATGTATAATATTCTATATGTTGTTACTTTCAAACAATTTATCTCTTATACTATCATAAATTGATAGACTGATGAATTCCTCGGAGGTAACATCGTTAATTTTGATAGTCCAAAAAATCACAACTGATTGAATCCCAAATCCTTTGACTATAAGATGAACAATTTTCAACATGATTCAGAACACATGTAAAAACTATTTAATTATTTTCATATCTCAAGATATTTAATTTCGTTACATATTTCTTGTTAATTGTAATGAAGATGTAATTCATGTATCAAGTTTATTGTTTGAGAGGAAACGCTATTATTACTTTAAATTTAATATATTTTGGTCTTGAAAGGAGGTGAAGTGCTATAGCAGATATTTCATTAATGGATGTATTTAATACTAAAGTGTATAGTCAAGCTAAAAAGTCATATAACAATGAGATATATGTTTAGGAATCGACTTCTAATAAGTTTGAAGTTGATTACCATGGGATATGAGAAGAGGTCATTGAATTGCAATAGTTCAGCAAGCAGAATATAGTCTTTTTTATTCAAATGTTATTGTTATGATACCATCGATAGAGGAATCAAAGTAGATCTCCATCATGGTTGGTTGAAATAAATACAAAGGCTAGACTCCATAACGTCAACAATATCTTTGTTTTCGCCAAGCAATAATAAAAAGTTTATTACACATACACTCCATTTAGAAAGGATCTTTCAACATTTGATTGGTTATCCATAATAAAAACCAAACCGAGGGGTTATATAAAAGTTGTTCAAGATGACAACGATGAATTAATTGTAGGAGATGATGTCTTTTCACTTGACGGATTAATGGATCCACATTGAGTTGCTCTGTTTAATGACTTAAAAGAAAATTCAAATTTTCACGTCACCAAGAATACTTTTATTGATGTTAACATTGGGGAGTTAAATGGTGTTTTTAGAACTAGTGGACGTACACATGTCAATAAAGATAATATTAGTGATAAAATCAACATAGAAAATTATGATAGATATGACAATGATGAAATTGAAAACAAAAACAATTTTTATTAATTTGCACAATATGAACGTATAATGCTATAAACTGTAATGCAATATTTCTAGATAAAATTAACTTTAATGAAATGATAATAACATTTATTTATTATTAAATTATAAAGAAACATTTATTTTATGTATTTTTATTATTATACATAGAACTAGTGTTATTGTGCTATGTGTGCTATAGTGATTTTAAATATTTATGGGATGGATACATAAAGAATCCAGATACAATCTTGCAATAGAAACTGTTTTGCATGAATGAAAATACCGACGGACATGAAAAATACAAAAGATACACCGATGAATGAAGTCTGTTAATATTTTTCAAAAAGCATTGCAATTGTTCCATTCTCACTAACACTATTTATTGTGTTCAATACATACGAGATCACCAAGAATTCATGTCCTTTGATATTTTTTTGAGAGGTAAGATACTGTTCACTTTTTACTTTTCACTTGCATTGTTTATTTATTATTCAGTACATATAGAATCACCAACTGTTAATGTATGTCGGTATTTTTCCCGAGAGCTATGATACTATTCATTTCTTATTTGCACTAGTTATTACTGATCAATATATATGAAATCACTGATTGTAAATGAACGTTGATATTTTTCCAAGATTTAAGGTATTATTCATATTTTATTTGCATTGTTTATTATTGATTAGTACATACGGAATCGCTAGCAGAAGAAAAAAAGTAGTCAGTGATAGTTGGTGGGATTCTAATTTTTTTTTATTAAATTAAAAATTTAAATTCAACTTTGCAAACGGATATTGACAAAAAAAATTAAACATATTAATATTTAATTGTCCATCAGTAGGAAAACCTCAAATAAAATATTAAAATCCCTAAAATTAAAATAGATGGGCATAATTCTCTTCTTCTACAACTTCTTTTCTCCTCCTCCCAAATCTTCATCTTTCTCTTTCTTTTCTCTCTCTTTCTATCCTCAGCTCATTATCTTCTCCTCTCTTCTTCTCCATATGCAAATATATCTTCTCCTTCTCTTATTCTCTATTTATTTAATGATTTGTTCATTTTTTTTTCACTTTTTAGGCTCAGGAAAATTCAACATTTAGCTTCTCTTTTTGTGGTTTTTATTTTTATTTTTGTTTGTTATTAATAACTGTATTCATTTTGTTCGGAATTCTTTTATTTTTTCATTATCAATAATTGTGTAAATGTTAATGGATTTTTTTTTTATTTTTTTCTATTATAAATAATTGTATAAATTTTGATGGATTTTTTTTATTTGTTTTAAATTTTTTGCTATAAATAATTGCATAAATGTTGATGGATTTTTTTAAAAATTTTTTTGTTATTAATAATTGTATAAATGTTATTGGAAATTTTTAATTTTTATGTTCTTTAATGATTTCATATAGATTTTTGGAATTTAAATTATTTCTAATTTTTTGTTATTAATGTGGTTAGCTAATTGGTTTGTTGGTGTTTACAAACAATTTTTAATTTCAGGAAAAATAAAAATTATTTAAAAATAATGTGTTTATATTAACTTATTTTAATGATTTCGCAAATGATTGTAGCAAAGTTAAACATAGATTGAAATAAAATCAATTGGTTTGTGGAAATCTAATTTAAATTGTTGTGTATTTACAAGTTCAAAAATTTTGGTTAGCCTCCTGTATAGAAAATGTGCTGCCAAATATATTTTTTAAATAAAAATAATTTACAGTACCTCAATCCTCTAATTTATATAAATGCCTAGAAAAAAGTCAATAGCACATCATAGAATCACTACTAGTTCTTTTAGTAGCGCTTCTAACAATTATGAGTCGTTAGATGCCGCCTAATAACAAACACCTGAGATACATGTATTCACTTATAATGTGGGATCGTCGAGTGCGATGCCGCCATGTCAAGGGAAGGGGGGTCCCTTCATAATGACATTGATATACCTAGAAGTAACAGGCTTAGTAGAAGAATGATATTTAAATGTACTTTTTTTTCTTCATAGCAACATGTTAATAATTTTTTAAAAATTAATTTCAATTAATAAATATAATTTCAGGTTTATAAATATTGAGACTCTCAGAATCATAACATCATAGTAATGAAATCTTTAATGAAAATTTTATTATTTTAATAGAGTTAGATTTCCAAATATTTTAAATGAAAAACTATGATTAATGCATGGTTTGAAAGGTTTAAAGTTAACTTAAATATCTTTTTATTATATTGATTTGATTAGTTTATTAACTTATTAAAAAACTTTTTTTTATATAAATTTCAATAATAAGAAAAACTTTAAATGGAATAAAGATTACAATGCTATTACAAGATGGGCAAATTCATGCTGCCATTGTCACTTTTCTTGGTTAAAATCAACAACAATCTCTTGAATGATTTTTTTATGAGCAATTTGACAGCTCAACTTTCTCCAATCTTAAATTAATAATTCTTATATTCAAATATGCAGGTGGGAACATTTTAATTCCTCCCGTATTGTTCACGGGTGAGAGAAAATACTTTTCAAAATTACTCTACACTATAATATCATAGCCATCATTCCTATTTTCACATTGAAGTTTGTGACCAAAAAGTTCTTACAACCTAGAAGAAGGATCCAAGTCCAAGTGGACTCTGGGTCAGGGTGGAAAAAAATCTATGCGCCAAACTTTAAATGATACCACGGGAAGAACTTACAGGACAAAAGCTAACATGTATTGTCTTCCCTCGACTTGTAGCCACCTAACATATTATGTAATAAAATACAATAATGATAAGATTAATTTCTTGCAAGTTGGATTAAATATTTTTTTAATATAAAACAATATTTAATATATTTAGATATTATTAATGTTCTTTCCAGTAAAAAATAATTTTAAATATATAAGGATTGATATGATATAATCTTATTGATTTAACAAGGTAAAAAGCAACTCAGATAACTAAAAAAATAAGATAAAAATAAGATTTGACTCATAATAAATATTTAAGATGAGATTTTATTTTTATATAAATATTATAAAATCATGATATATGATAATCCTATGAAAAATAAATAAAAATAAATTATAAAATCTAATTTTCATAAAACTCAATATTAAATTATAAAATTGAAAAAAATTAATTAAAAATAGAAGAAAAAACCCGAGTCAACTCAGGCTAATATGCCAAACTCGTAACCTAGATCATTACAGCATGATAACCCAATAGAAAGAAATGAAACAAATTATGAAATTCAATTCTTAATTAACTAATATTTAAAGATGAAATTAATTAAAAATAGAAAAAAAAACTCCATTCAACTTGGTTTGACTCGCCAAACCAATGACCTAAGTCATGAGATGATGATAAACTCATAAAAAGTAAACCAAAACAAATCACAAAATTTAAATCTTAATTAATCCAATGTTGAAGAATGAAATCAAGAAAAAAAATCAATTAAAAAAGTAAAAAAACCTTAGTCAACCGAGTTAACTAGTTAAACTCGCAGTTCAGGTCAAGAAACTAGGATGATGTCATAAAAAATATATTGAAAGAAATTATAAAGTCTAGTTCATTGTCATAAAAAATATATTGAAAGAAATTATGAAGTCTAATTCATAATAAACCTAATGTTGAATGATGAAATTGAAATTGAAATTGAGAATTCTATTAAAAAAAGACACAAAATAATAACTAAAGTCAAAACAAGTTAACCCGTCAAACTCATGACCCAAGTTATGAAATGAAGATAATTCATTGAATTCAAATCAAAACAAATCAAGAAGTCTAATTCTGAATCAACCCACTATTAAAAGATGTAAATGAGAAAAAAATAAGGAAAAGAAAGAAAAACTCGAGTAAACCAAGTCAAACTTGTGGTCTGGGTTATAAGATTAACATAACCCTATAAAAAATAAATTGAAAAAAAATATGAAACTCAATCTCTAATAAATCTAATATTACATCATGAAATTGAAAATAAAAAAAAAAGAAAAAGAAAAACATAGATGGAGAATTAAAAAAAAAAGGGAAAAGGAAATACTATTCAAGTAAATAGTGTTTTGTGAGGAAATATATAGTAAAATCCCCTCTTTTTTTTTTATTAACTTTTGATTCATGAAAAAATCATAAATATATTTAGTTAAAAATGAATTTTCATTTAAATAAAAATTTGTTATGAAAGCAAGTTAAAATTTCTAACTTATGAATTCTTAATTATACTTTTAAAAAAATTAAATTATTTTTATTAAAAATTCTTCCAATTTAAAATTTAACTTATTTCTTTTATAATTTAGTTATAAGAAATAACTTTGATTAAAAGTTGAAGATAGTTTTCATAAGCCATGCTAAGCCAAATTTTCTTAAATTTGCAACGGTATTTTACATGTGCATTTGTCAATATTATAGCAACTCTTGAGAACCTAAAAATATCTATATCAATTCTAGTTTTTCTCTCTCAAAAAGAAAAATAAATTATCAAATGATGCTACCTTGGTCAAGATTTCTTTGCTAAAAGTTGTGTGTTACTATGCCATAAAAGATGCAACTAGATAATTCTCCACACTATGTTGCTATGTTGTAGCAGGACCAAGAGTTTTTTTACATGTACAAAATAATGTTCATACTAACAGAAATTATTTAACCATATCATTAAACCCCCATATCATTAAACCCAACTTCACAAGCCGAACATAAAACCTCCCAAACATATTTTTTTTTCTAACACAAGATTCAATTTAAATTGATATTTTTTTTAAAAAAATATTAAAACATAAACATATTAAATCATTTTGAGTCAATCTAAGTTAACCCACTAAATTTGTAATCTAAGTTATTAACTCCATTGTGTTGAATACTTTTTTAAATTATTTTTATTTAATTATATAATAAAAAATAGATACTTGTAAAACCGATTACAAACTCAATACCGAGATGTTTTTCTGAGACCATGATAACCCCATAAAAAATAAATAGAAATAAATCATAAAGTCTAATTCTCAATAATTATAATTTTTCAATAATTATTTTTTGTTTAATAATATGATAAAAATAGATGCTAAAAAAACCAAGCACTAACTCAATGATATATATTTTTCTAAGATCACGATAACCTTATAAAAAATAAATTAAAATAATTTTTATATTCAATTTATAATATTATTTCAGATCCATTTTTTATTTAATAATATGATAAAGTAGACAATGATAAAATTAAATACCAACATAATGACATGATGTTATTTCAAGACTATGATAATCCTATATATATAAATATATATAAACCAAAATAAATGAAAAAGTATAATTTCCAAGAAACTCAATATTGAAATACAAAAATGAAAAAACAAATAAAAAGAAAAGAAAAGGAAAGAGAAAAATAAAAAGAAAAAAAAACATGTTACTTATGAACAATAATTTTCCCTTTATTTTTTTATTTAAAAATATGATAGGACAAAGTAGACATTGTAAAACTAAACACCAATCCAATTTCATTTTTTTTCTTCTAAAACTATATAATTCCATATCAAGAAAACCACAATAAATAACAAATTTTAATTTCTAATAAACCTAATATTTAAATATAAAAATTTTTAAAAATAAAAAAATATTATTCCAATAGACAATAACATGTGAAGAGTTCACTAGATGTTTTTTCAAAACCATATTAGCCTTACATGAAGAAAATCAAAATAAATAATAAATTTTAATTTTTAATAAATCTAATATAAAAATATAAAATTAAAAAAAAAATAGTATTGTTCCAATAGATATGCGAATACTGGAATAATGATTTCCTCTTCTCTATTAGTTCTTATTAATTGTTAGAATAAATTATTATCATAATATATCTGGTAGAAAACGTAACATATTTGAGTAAATGGCACACGAATGTGCATTCAAAATCAGGCTGCATTTCCACCACTAGTCAAGCCTCCAGCATTAGATGGAAAAGATAGTTTTTGCCTTTTAGTTTAAATGATTTTTCCTTCCTAAAGTACTAAGTTAATATGGGAACTAAATATTTATTTGATCATCCTGCTCATGTTTGCATGTTAAATAAAATCTTAATACTTAATATATTTTTTGTACTTTTTCTTATACTTTACTATTAAACAAAGTTTTATCTTCATCTTTTTTATTTTTTAATTCTAATTATTTTCATCTTTTTAGTCATGCGATCTAAGAATATCTATATAACTACATAACCTAAATCGGTATGAATTTGTAAGAGAAAATAGAAGGATGGGAATTGTAATACCCCAACTTCAATAATATTAAAAAGAAAAAAAATATCTCATTCTTACATTATATAACTCTTGTAGCAGAGAAAATCCTATGAATCCATGGACTTAGATTACAATACTCTCAACACATATTTATACCAATATAATTTATGTATAATTCTTGATATTTAATAGGATAATAATATTATTAATACTTATACATGGAGAAATTTTATGATACTCATACTATAACTAGTCAAATCTTACAAGTACCTGTAAAAATAGTATGATTGTTTTGATTTGATGTGCAAACCATAGAAAAATGGAATAACAATAAATAAATTAGAATTAAGAGGAAAACTTAAACCAATAAAAATGAGTTTTGATTAATTTACCATTTTATTTTCACATAAAGCACAAAATACCAAGAATTAAAATCAAAGTTATGAACTTTTAATGTGTTGTCTTATTGATTGATAAAAAAAGTGAATTGGGAGTTTGGTTTGTAAAGGTAAAGGGACAGTAACTAGAATTCCATGTATTATTTCATGAATGGATTTTTATAATCAAATCACGAAGAAAACAAAGACAAAGAAACTTCTACTTTTATCAAACCTTTTCTCATACCTGTGCAGTATTGCTGCAAAAAAATCCATTGTCAAATCTAAAATTTCGGTATCTTGGAAAAATCAGGAAAAATATAGAGACAATAATTCCTTATTATTTATCTTTGTATAGATATAAAGAAAATCGTCACTTAATATTTTAGTAATTAGAAACTCTAAATGGTCTTAAAGATCGGGTATGAGGGCTGGTTGTGTAAAGAAAAAAATATTAGCACTCCAAATAC
>NW_011500288.1:141755-153398 GCF_000495115.2 Populus euphratica | reverse complement strand
TTGTTCATTCCTTTTCTGTTGGTGTTTCCTTCTGTCAGCTGTTCGTTCTTCTTTGTTTCTTTTTTTCTTTTTTTAGCTTCTTCCTCTAGTTTTCTCTCTAGAATGCTCTGTTTATAGTAAAGTGGTTGCTAAAGCTTTGAAATTGCTACTGAAGAATAAGTCCAAGGTGTGCCTTTTTTTTCACTATTGTTCGTTCTGTTATGGTAAATTCAATCAACCACTAACCACCACATGCAGCCTCCTACTATCAACCATCACTTGAAGTTTGAATTTTTTCACTTTTAATTTTTGTATAAATAGGTTGTTAATGTTATGTTATGGTATTATGTAAGGGAAAGAATAGAGAGAAACAATAGAGAGAAAGAAAGGGTGTGTATTAAGAGTTTTTTATTTGTATTTTGTAAGTCTGTTGTTTTGAAATAAAACCATGTGTTTTATCCCCTCTGAGTATTTTAAAGCCACCACTAGTGGTTTCTCCCATCAACAATTGGTATCAGAGCCCCGTTCGTCAGAAACAGAGGCATTCTTGGGATACATCTGATTTTTCAAAGTTGTCAAAAATTAGTTTTGATCATTCAATCGTGTAATATTCATCCATATGAACTCATTGGTGTAAAAATCAACTTCATCAGAGTAGGAGGTAGTCCACACGCATCTCCTGAAATTTTGTTACTATGGCTCACGCACAGCCAACGTGCCGAGAAAGAAGATGACTTAGCTATACGTACGCTATATTTGAGCTAAGCCGAGCTGTACAAGCTGAGCCGTAAGTCACCGCCAAGCTGAGCAGTATAAGCCGCCCGTTAAAGCTGAGCCACAAGCCAAGCCGATAAAATATTCCCCAGAATATTCCTGGTTCAACCCTAGCGAACCGCTCGATGTCCAGAATCGATTTTCTGATCGGTTTAGCCTATTTCTGACCCATTTTTAAAAGGACCAATGGTAATAGAGGTTCGAGTCACATCAGGCTCTGAAAGAGTGGTTTTTGCCTGTTCTTCATCCTCTTCTCTTCCTTTTTTAGGTTGTTGCTTATCAACTTTTGAAGATAACAAGGCCATGAATAAAGAAAAGAGAATGACTGTTTATGATTACCCGGAAGAGTGCTTTTCACCTTCGATTGATTGAGTGCAAGCTCTTTCGTTTTTGCGAGCTCTTTCGTTTTCGAAGGTTAAGGCACGAAGTGCTTAGGTGAACAAAGTGAGACTAAGGGAAGAGCCTTTCAAAGGTCAGGAGCCTCTGTGTAGCCCACACACCAAGGTGATGACGTAGCAAGTTAAATATAAATAACTAAGGCCATTGTTGATCCCAAACCAGGTGACCTTAGGGAGTCAGATTAGGATTCAGTGACCAAGGGAAGGGGTAGGAAGAAGAAGCTCTTATTCCGATTCTAGAGAAGCTTTTAAAATTATTTGTGGTATTGTAGTGGCATGGCGTTCTGTGGTAAGTACGGGACAGAATTCATTTTCATTTCTTGGGAGCCCGAAGATGAGTTTTCCTATAATATTCGCAAATGCAGATCCAGGGCTTGCTCTGCTTTTTACAGAAATATATGTTTAACGAGGCGTGAAACTCTGCTGACATGAACATTCATTGGATCCATGATATAATACGTCAAGATCCCCCATCATCTATATGACTTTTTATACTATCGTCTGGTTTTTGGTGATGACCTTTTTTTATCTTATTCATATTCTAATCTTCACTTCAGTCTTCTCTGGATTGGAACAAAAACCAAGTTAGATTGATTCCCTACTGTTTTGAGCATTCTAGATCTATTTAAAGTGTTCGTTTTTTTAAATTCAACTCCTATAAGGTGATTTAGTCATTGAAAGAGCAAAATGACTATAAAAAATGCAGAAACACTCATTCTCAAGCTAATCAAAGACAACTATGATAATTGGTGTATAAGATTGAAGGCATTTCTTGGTTTACAAGAGTGTATAGAGATTGTGGAATATGACTATGATGAACCAGAGTCCAAAGAAGAAGAAGATTTATTATAAAAGGCACAAAAACAAATCTTAAGAGCCAATAGAAAGAAAGACAACAAATCAAAGACCATCATTTATCAAGGTCTTGATGAAGCCACATTTGAGATCATTGCTTTCGTAGAAACATCAAAAGGTATTGACAGAATCAAGAAGAGTCGTCTTCAATCTTTGTGAGGTGAATTTGAATCGATGCAAATAAAGTCATCAGAATCTATTTCTAATTGTCATACAAGAATTATGGTGATAGTCAATCAGATGAGAAGAAATGAAGAAGTCCTCTTAGATGCTCGAATTACTGAGAAAATTTTAAGATCCCTAGATCAAAATTTTGATTTTATTATTATTGCTATTGAAGAATCCAAAGAAGTGGACAAGTTGATAGTGGATGAGCTTATGAGTTCTTTGCAAGCTCATGAGCAAAATATTGTGAAAAAAAATGGAGATAAGGCAATTGAGCATGCCTTACAATCAAAGTTGTCTTTCAAGGAAGGTAGGGAGATTTCAATAAGTGGATATACCATTTAAGGAAGGAGTTAACAAAGACAATGAGGATTTCAACAATTTCAAGGAAGAGGATCTTGAAATACAGGATTTAGAGGAATAGGAGGTACAAACACCACCAGAGGAGGCCGGAGACAACAAACATTTACTCCTAGAGGAAAAGGAGGTGGGTACAATAATCGTGACAAGAGAAATATCCAGTGTTATAGTTGCAATCAATTTGGGTATTATAGCACTAAATGTCGAAGGAAAGATCTATTAGAGGTACGTGAACAAACCAACTATGCAGAGGAGGATGCCATCATTTGAGGACCAGCTGCATTATTAGTCTAACAAGGACTATGTGAGAATCAGTAGAATATATGGTATTTGGATTCTGGAGCTAGCAATCATATGAGTGGTCAACGAGATCTATTTGAAGGGCTAGATGAAACTGTAAAAGGTCATGTCACTTTTGGAGACATCTCCAAAATTCTAGTGAAATGAAGAGGCAACATCTCTATCCATTTGAAAAATGACGATCATAGCTAAATTGCAAATATTTATTATGTTCCAGCCATCAAGCATAACTTGTTGAGTATATGACAACTTCTACAGAAAGGTTACACACTTCTTATGAAGAACTATAATCTAATAATTGAAGATTACAATAGAAGATTACAATAAAACTATAATCTTATTTGTATTTAGTTATGTTTCTCTCTTTGATTATGTTTAGTTAGGTTTATTATGTCAAGGTGAAAATGTTACACTAATGGTATAAAAATAAGTATAGTATAAACTCAACATAGACCTTAATGTTTGGTACTATAATGTTTTGTATTGTTATTTTATTCACTTTTAATACTTTACTTGTTAAATGGTTAATCTACATTTATGTTGTATAACACTTCGTATAAAAAATACTTGGCACTTTTATAACCTAACTACATGGTATAACCGACACTTGTGTTTATTACTTTGACACTCCTACACTTAAAATAAGACATTAATGTTTTGATTGTGTCAAGATATCTAGGGAAAGGTCAATAGCAGCGCTTTTAACGACTATGAGTTGTTAGGTGTCGACAAAAAATAGACACCTAAGATATGTGCATCCACTCATAATGGAGGTTTGTTGAGTGTGATGCTACCACGTCAAGGGGATTCCCTTCATAATAGGATCCATTTACTTAGAAGCACCAAGCTCAGTGGAAAAATAACCTTTCAATGTAATTTTGTTTTACCTTAACATTGACATATTTATAATTTTTAAAAAATTAATTTCAATTAATGAAAGCAATTTTAGATTTACAAACATTAAGGCTAACAAAACATAACATCGATGATGAAATCTTCAATGAAAATTTCATTGTTTCAATGAAGTCAGGTTTTCAAACGTCTTGAATGGAAACCTATGATTTATGGATGGTTCGGATGGTTTAAGGTTACTATTAACTTAAATATCTTTTTATTATGTTGATTTGATTAGTTTATTAACTTATTAATGAATTTTTTCTTGTACAAATTTAAGCTGAAAGGAAAATTTTGAATGGGATAGAGCTAACAATGCTATTGTAATGAAGGTTTGGAAGAATCACGCTGCAACTAGAGTAAGATTAAAATCAACAATTTTTTTAATCCTTTTATTCAATTTTTTTATTCATTTACTAATAGATAATTTATTTGTACCATATAGGTTGCGTAATTTTTAGTATGACGAGGAAAAAAAAACCAAATATATATGAAAGAAAGAGAGCTTCTGGTTGGAAGGATTTCAAATCTTTGCACGTCTCATAGGTTGTGTGGGTGGAATATATTCAGCATATTATATCCGATTATTTCTTGCGACGATCACACTCTGGTATGGAGAACTAGAACCAACATGTTTATGGTTTCATTACCACACACCTGACAGCTCCATTTTGTTCATTTCATATGCAAAGCATATGATACGATTCTTTTTTAATTACATACATTTTTTATTTAATGTTTTATTATAAATATATTTAACTAACAATAATTTTTTCTTATAGGCTATAGTTCTTGGATACAAACCAAGCCTAATAGAGCTTTTTGTCAAAACATACATGCGAATTGATGACTAACAAAAAAGGAAGCAACGACTCATGGTGACACGACTGAAAGATTGATGTCTTCTCCCAAGTGCAGGAGTGTCGAAGTAATAAATAACCCGGCAAGACCGGGGTCGAACCACAAGGAGGTTAATTGTACAAATTATAAACAACAATAATAGCAATAACAACAATAACTATAATAATAATAATAATAATAATAGTAATAAAGAAAGAGAAGAAGAAGAAGAAGATGATGACGATGAGAACTTAGAGATGAAATATTAATGTAAGGATTAAGCAATAATAATAACAAATGTCAAGGTTAGAGGTTCCACTAATGGTATATCAAACAAGTATAGTATAAACTCTTATTATTGAATTGGAAACCACACACAAAGGAGGTTCCAATCAGATTATATATTGTTAACATGATTACATTAGTCATCTTATTCAATTAATGCTAATACTTGTAAATCTCGTCAAACATTCATGATTATAACTTATGTTAACAACAAATCAAGTTCCTTTCATAGCTCAGGTGTCGGTTATACCATACATTATGGGCTATGAAAGTGCCAAGCATTTGTTGTACCAAGTGTTATACAACATAAATCAAGATTAATCATTTAACAAGCAAAGTATTAAAGAGTGAACAAGATAACAAATATAAAACATGTTAGTATCAAACATTAAAGTCCATATTAAGTTTACACTATACTTATTCTTACACCATTAGTGTAACCTTTTCACCTTGACATAACTAACTTAGCTAGACATAATGAAAGAAAGCAAAATAGATAAACAAAATAAGAACATAAAAGTTAACTAAGTAAAGGAAAGGAAATGAAAGGCATAAACTTAATATTAATGAAAACAAAGCATAAAAAATACAAAGAGAGAAAGGAAGAGCATGATCTTAATCTGGAAACCAAGATGCCTAAATGCATGGCAAATGCCTCCTTTTATAGGCCAAAATTGAGAACTATTGATTTGATGACTAATTGATAAGTGGGTGGCCAACTTTTGACTTGGTGACAATCCTTATCTTCTCTTGTCTGCCCAAAACGTCATTGATAACGTCAAAACTGGAGCCAGGTGCAAACATGAAAGTTGTAGGCAATTGTCTCAGCTTTCTTGTGTAAAAAATTCAGCTCATTTGGACTTCTAGAACTCCAGATATGGCCAAAATACCGAACAGTGCTCGGGCTGGAAGACAGATTCGGGCTTCTTTGTTGTTTCTACAATTTGGACTTGATAATGGCCTTTTTAGATCTTGGGCTCCATATGAAAGTTGTAGGCCTATGTCTTACCTTTCCATCCATATAAATTGGACCTAAATCTGAGATATATAGCTCCAGATATGACCCATTTACCGAACAGTGTTCCGGTTTGGATTGCACCGACATCTCTTCTCTAAGTTTGACCATCTCTTTATCCATGCAATTTAAGTTCTTCAAGTCATCAATCAATCCTTTCATTTATGTGATAGACCTGCATTAAAAATAGACATTTACCACAAATTAAAGGTATCTTATATTATTAGATATATTATTATAAAACATGCTTTGGTTAAGGAGTTATTGATACTTCAAGTGCAAAATGATGATATAAAACCATGATAAAAATGCACTTTTAAGTACTAATCACACCCCCCAACCAGCTTATTACTAGTCCCTAGTAATCAAAGCGTAAAATAGAAAAACAATTTGCAAATTCCACAAAGCAAGGTATTCATCATTTAACTTCCATTAATCTATCCAGATAAACAAACTCTCATTAAATTTATATATCTGCTCAATACCTCTTAACAAGATATTAATAAACCTTTCTTTTGTGCTCAATGTATCAACACATAATTATGGGGCTTTTCTTGGAAGAAAACAAAATTTTTGTTCTAATGTTTAAGGTTAACTTCCTTGGGTTGGGATTATTATTTTTGTCTTTTTTTTTCTTTTTTTCTTTTTTAAAAATCTATATACATATAATTTAAAAACATCATGCATCTTTAACCCATGTAACGAGCTTTCAGCTAATGACTCCCAGACCAGTTGGTCTTAGGGCATTAGGTGTTAAGACACCCCTACGAGCTTAGTAACTCGGGTCGCAGATACTGATATGTAGATAGTGCAATGTTTGATTCCCTTAAGCTTTTCTCCTCAACCCATGTAACAAGCGTTGGGCCAATAGCTCCCAAGTCAGTTGACTTTAGGGTATTAGGTGTTAAAACACCCCTTCGGGCTTAATTGCTTAGGTTAGGGAGGCTACGAAACCAAACTTATCTACATTTTTATTATCATCATTTTTTTTTCTTCTTTTTTTTCTTTTTTTTTTCTTTCTTTTTTTTCATGTTTTTTTTTTAATTATATACAATCCCTTTCCCTTAGTTGTTACCTTTAACAAAAGAACATAAATAATGTAATAATCCAATATGCAACCCACAATCATATGTTAAAGTGTGTGTGTGTAAATTAAGGTTTAAGAATACATGTTAAATAAGTATATGAGCAGAATTAAGTGGTAACAATACGAGAGTTTGTAAACCTGAATATTTCAGGAAGTATTATAATAGACCTTGTTAAGAATGGTTACTAAGATGCGTCTCAAGAGTCACTTTAACAAAAGAACTCCTTTACTCTGCCATCCTAGTAACAACAATTATGCACATGCTTTATGAAATGAAAAACAATTTTTTTTTATCAACTACTACCCTCTCCCCCCAACCAAAACGAGACATTGTCCTCAATGTTCTAAGGTAGAAAGATAGAGTATAAAAGATATCACCTGAAATAACGAACACTGACAAAACCTGAAACACACTAAAACAAAAATAAGAAATAACAAAACATAATAATAAAACCAAAAGACACAAAAATTCACAAATGAAGGCTCAAATCCAATCTAAGCTTTTTACGGCTTCCCGTAGATGACCAATTTATGCGACTCATGGAAGGATCAATCACAGGAATGAAAGATTGTAGTTGGTCAATCAACTGTTCAGCAGTAGCAGCAGAGATTATGATTTGTCGTGCAGAAGATGTTAGAAATTCCTGTTCCACAGCATGATCAAGAAAAGACAACAACTTATCATAATAACCATTAACATTTAACAAACCTATGGGTTTATGGTGAATGTGCAATTGAGCCCAAGAGGAAATATGAAAGATCTCTTCCAATGTGCCTAGACCACCTGGTAAAGCAATGAAAGCATCAGCATGGTTAAACATTGCATTCATTCGAGCCGACATTGTGGAGACCTGAAGTTCCTCTCCAATTGTTTTTCCAATGATGTCCCCTTGTGCCAAAGCTTCAGGGACGACCCCCAAAACTTGACTACCTCCTAAAAATGCAGCTATTGACACACCTCCCATTAACCCAAGACTGCCTCCCCCATACACTAAATGAATCTTTCTCTCAGCTAGCACCTAACCAAGATGATTTGCTGATTCTAAAAACTCCTTTTCTTTCCCAGGACTAGATCCACCGAAAACACAAATATTTCTTATTTGATGACCTGAGGAACTTGCCATTTCTACACACTTCTGTATTTGTTAAATGTATGGGTTGAGTAGAAATGAAAGGAAGGAAAAGAGGGTTTTATAGATGAGAAATTAGAAAGGCAATCATAACATCTATATGTAGGCCAGCTAGAGTCTCACACACTCTCTCTCTCTTTTTATTTATTTATTTACTTTTGAAAAAAAACATGTGTATGTACAGGTAGTTGTGATTGTGGCTCACATCTTCCCTTGGTTTTACGTCCAAGAACGGCTTAAACGCCCTCTATGGGTCGGGGATAGGCTTCCCATCCAGTTTTCTTAAAAACTGGCAAACAGGGTCTTTTTTAGTCAGATTCCCAAGACTAAGTCGATCATGTTCTTTATGAAATAGTGGCCATAAATCATGAATTGCACGATGCACATCTCCACTAGGATGCGTCTCAAGAGTCAATAGAAGATTATCTAAAGACTCCTTACTCAGGCCATCCTTAATGAATTGTATTTTATCTTCACGGTTTATAGATACCATTCCTAAAGAACGACATTGTGTATTACAAGTCCATCTAGCACATCGATGACAGACTTCTAGTCGTTTTGCACGACGTTTCTTTGCAAAAGTGCTTTTACCTGTTCCAGGCATGTGTGAAATAAAGAAATTAGAGGACTCACCTGATAATCGGACCTTTGCTTCAATCAACCAACGAATATCTTCAGGAATTCCATGATTCATTAACAATCTCAATCTTGCACATCTAGCACGGTAAATTTTTGTAATCGCATTCTGAGGCAGAGCGGGAAAATACTTTTTCAATTTTTCAAGATTAGTGTCCATTTTCAAATGAGAATTAGAAGAGAGATTCAAAGAATTGCACAAATATATACACAAATATCAGTTATTGTGGGAAACTGAAAGAACCGACTTAAGTCACGGAGTACCGTTATCCGCCATTTGACCGGGGTGAGAGAAACTAGCAAAAATCACTCAAAAAGAAACACAAAAACAATGTGAGAAAATAGTAGTAGTAGTAGTAGTAGTAGTAGTAGTAGTAGTAGTAGTAGTAGTAGTAGTAGTAGTAGTAGTAGTAGTAGTAGTAGTAGTAGTAGTAGTAGTAGTAGTAGTAGTAGTAGTAGTAGTAGTAGTAGTAGTAGTAGTAGTAGTAGTAGTAGTAGTAGTAGTAGTAGTAGTAGTAGTAATAATAATAATAATAATAAAGAAAGAGAAGAAGAAGAAGATGATGAGAACTTTGAGATGGAATATTAATGTAACGATTAAACAATGATAATAACAAATGTCAAGGTTAGAGGTTCCACTAATGGTATATCAAACAAGTATAGTATAAACTCTTATTATTGAATTGGAAACCACACACAAAGGAGGTTCCAATCAGATTATATATTGTTAACATGATTACATTAGTCATCTTATTCAATTAATGCTAATACTTGTAAATCTCGTCAAGCATTCATGATTATAACTTATGTTAACAACAAATCAAGTTCCTTTCATAGCTCAGGTGTCGGTTATACCATACATTATGGGCTATGAAAGTGCCAAGCATTTGTTGTACCAAGTGTTATATAACATAAATCAAGATTAGTCATTTAACAAGCAAAGTATTAAAGAGTGAACAAGATAGCAAATATAAAACATGTTAGTATCAAACATTAAAGTCCATATTAAGTTTACATTATACTTATTCTTACACCATTAGTGTAACCTTTTCACCTTGACATAATTAACTTAGCTAGACATAATGAAAGAAAGCAAAATAGATAAACAAAATAAGAACATAAAAGTTAACTAAGTAAAGGAAAGGAAATGAAAGGCATAAACTTAATATTAATGAAAACAAAGCATAAAAAATACAAAGAGAGAAAGGAAGAGCATGATCTTGATCTGGAAATCAAGATGCCTAAATGCATGGCAAATGCCTCCTTTTATAGGCCAAAAATGGGAACTATTGATTTGATGACTAATTGATAAGTGGGTGACCAACTTTTGACTTGGTGACAATCCTTATCTTCTCTTGTCTGCCCAAAACGTCATTGATAACGTCAAAATTGGAGCCAGTTGTAAACATGAAAGTTGTAGGCAATTGTCTCAGCTTTCTTGTGTAAAAATTTCAGCTCATTTGGACTTCTAGAACTCTAGATATGGCCAAAATACCGAACAGTGCTCGGGCTGGAAGACAGATTCGGGCTTCTTTGTTGTTGCTACAATTTGGACTTGATAATGGCCTTTTTAGATCTTGGGCTCCATATGAAAGTTGTAGGCCTATGTCTTACCTTTCCATCCATATAAATTGGACCTAAATCTGAGATATATAGCTCTAGATATGACCCAATTACCGAACAGTGTTCCGGTTTGGATTGCACCGACATCTCTTTTCTAAGTTTGGCCATCTCTTTATCCTTGCAATTTAAGTTCTTCAAGTCATCAATCAATCTTTTCATTTATGTGATAGGCCTGCATTAAAAATAGATATTTACCATAAATTATAGGTATCTTATATTATTAGATACATTATTATAAAACATATTTTAGTTAAGGAGTTATTGATATTTCAAGTGCAAAATGATGATATAAAACCATGATAAAAATGTACTTTTAAGTACTAATCACATGGACAGGTGAGCTCAGCACTTTGTGGAATGTTGTTTTCAACTATTTTTTCTTAAGTTATTATTATTATTTTGAATTTCCTGACCTTTTTGTCTAGTACATATATAACACCTAGTTGAAAGAGAGATATGGTGATGATCCTTCAAACCATTTGGATCTCGATCTAGATTATGGTTAGAGGTATCATTATATAGTGGATCCAATAGAAATCGGGTGTATGATTTCTCTAACACTATAGCTGAGTTCTTGCGAAAGACCTATAGTTTTTCAATTGTTGGATGCTTATAATCGGTTTTGAACACTTGAACTCTAGAGTTCAAGGTGATTTTAGATCAATGAATTAAAGATCAAACAACTCATCTTGTTACTAATTATAAATGACTTAGTGCTGAGATGACCAAATTATACCAATTGGTAATGAAGATAAGATCACAAATGGGTGGTATATGTGCTCCTTTTTATTCACCTCATGGTCCAGGTGAAGACTCGCCTCTTCCTTCTCTACTGCCTTTATTATAAATTAATTGTATTTAAACGTATAAATTTTTAAATTTGTAATAAATATTTGAATTTATATTAATTTAATTTGACTATGTCAATTGGTATATTTCAAAGAGTTGAAAAAAATTATTATAAATATCACTATTACTGTTTACTTATCGACAAAATAACAAATAGTTTGTTTGACAGTTACATGTCAAATTCACTGATGAACATATTGAAAAACAAAGAAAATCATAGATGAAATGACGTAAGGTTTTTCTGTTAGTGATATGTTATATTTAGTGATGGAAGTACCAACAAAATAAAAAGGATAAACTTTTTTTTGGCTCATTTTCTTTATCAATTGACATGACCAAAATATTGATGTTTTCTCCTAAGTGCAGGAGTGTTGAAGTAATAAATAACCCAGCAAGATCGGGGTCGAACCACAAGGAGGTTAATTGTATAAATTACAAATAACAATAATACAA
>NW_011500288.1:41735-140914 GCF_000495115.2 Populus euphratica | reverse complement strand
AATTGTCTCAGCTTTCTTTTGTAAAAATTCAACTCATTTTGAGTTCTAGAACTCTAGATATGGCCAAAATACTGAACAGTATTCAGGTTGCAGGACAGATTCGGGCTTCTTTGTTGTTGCTACAATTTGGACTTGAAAATGACCTTTTTTGATCTTGGGCTCCATATGAAAGTTGTAAGCATATGTCTTACCTTTCCATCCATATAAAGTAGACTTAAATCTAAGATCTATAGCTCCAGATATGACCCAATTACCAAACAGTGTTCCGGTTTGGATTGCACCAACATCTCTTTTCTAAGTTTGGCCATCTCTTTGTCCTTCCAATTTCAGTTCTTAAATTCATCAATCAATCCTTTCATTTATATGATAGGCTTGCATTTAAAATGAACATTTACTATAAATTAAAGGTATCTTATATTATTAGATATATTATTATAAAACATGCTTTAGTTAAGGAGTTATTGATACTTCAAGTGCAAAATGATGATATAAAACCTTGATAAAAATACACTTTTAAGTATCAATCATCAATAAATTCATCTATAAAATTATTACTAACTAACTTACCAACAAACCACTAATAAATGAAGAGAGCTTTTCTAATAGATTATTTTTGTTTATGAACTTATTGGTAAAATTGATGCTAATAGACTATAAGTATAAATATGAAAAAAATTAAAATTTCATTAATAAATATAAAAATTTTAGTAGACTAATAACTAATATCACCTGCTAATAGACTATAAATATAAATATGAAAAAAAATTAAAATTTCATTAATAAATCCAAAACTTTTAGTAGACTAATAAGTAATATCACTATACCGACCAAAATAAATTTAGTAGGCCGTGGCCCTTCCCACCTTTGGCTATTCATGAAGTTTAAAGTGGTTAAGTAGTAAGACTTGAGATCTTATGTTTGAGATTATAATAATTGTTGACGTATATTTTCTTAATTCATAAAGTGTAGAAGTCATACATTTTGATGTATATTTGCACTTGAGGTTATGGCTTAGCAGGGGAAGGAACTTGTTCCCTTTCTCTGTACCCAGGTTCGATTCTCTCTATACATGCATGTCATCCCTACAGTACCTTATGTGTCTACTGAGCTTGCAAGGTGTTCAGTGAGCTCGCGAATTAGTCATGGTATGCGTAAGTTAGTCCAGACACCCAAGGTTATCAAAAAAAAAAAAAAAGATTTTAGGTCTAGAACATGCCTTTAAAGGTTGATGTCCAAACTAGTTATTTGATTTTTTTTAAAAGAGAATATAAGATTTACAATAATCTTAACCTTTTAATCCTAGAAGATAAAAGGATTATTTTATGATTTTTTTCTTCAAAAAGTAGTAAAAGCATCAATCCAGTTCTTTAAATTTGTATTAATTATAGAAATATTTTTTGATTATATATATATATATAATATTACAAATAATAAACAATTTTTCTAGTTAAAATTATGAATAGTGTCCCCATTATGTTACACAGTGAAAACAATAAAACTAGATTTTTTTATAATAACTAATATCATTATTTTCTTACTTGTATATAATAGAAATAATTTCTCTTTTTATAATTATTTTACTTGGAAAATTTTACATTGTTTAAAAAGTAACTCGTAATATTTTACTAGTCACTTTCTAGACATGATTTAAAAAAAGAAATTGACACAAAAAGAATGAAACATATAACCTGCAAAACATAATAAGAATATTCACCTAGAATTTCTCTCTTTATTTGTATTTATTTTTATTCTTTAAAGTGAAACTAACTAATAAAATAAAACACATTAAAACTAGATTTTTTAAAACCACCATAAAATCTCTCTTTAGTCTTCCCCTAGCCGCCTCTAATGCTACATCTTCTAGTTACTTTCTACCCTCATCTCCCTCCTTTTCTTCATTTTTCTTTATTTGCTATCAATTGTCTTGCAGTTAATTACAGGACCAATTACTTCATCACGATCCTTCTCATTTTCCTTACTTTCTAAATATATATATATTTTTTCTAATGTCAATAGAGCAGGACTGTGATTCCTGAGGAGTCTGATTGCGATGGTGGCTTCTCTTTTAACAGCATTTAACATTTCATTTCTGAACTGTAGGTCTGTTGCTTTCTACGTCTTTGGCTATGTGTTTGTTGGAACACGCATGCTATTTTCACATCTTTGCCCACTTGATAAAACTGCATAGTAGCTCACATAAAATCATCACATGATTCTGATGAGATTATATAAGAGAAGAAACTCCCTTCTTTGGCTTTGAATTCATGTGAATCAGACGTAGCACTTATAACACTTAATTCTCTATTAAACAGCCTATCCTTCATGGGGATGTCCGTACGTAAATGGGATCTGCTTATTATCGTTGAAACTGTTTTCTTATATTTAACCAAAAAAGAAATAATAATAATAATAATAATAATAATAATAATAATAATAATAATAATAATAATACAGGGCTATTTCCTTTCTCATGGCCTCATTTTCATCTTAGTTATGAATATGATGTTTGCCTTGACGTGGTGCTTTTTCTTCAACACTAGTTCTGGCAAGTGTTAGGACAACCATGATAGCTAATATGTAGATGGCATTGTCTTTGTTTTGTCCCTGTGGTTATTAATATTAACTATAATTAAAAAAATTAGTGTTTTATTATAACAAGAGTTTTTATATATTATGAGCATTTTTACTATAAATTATACTATTTAATAAGGGCATGGTAAAGTTGTAATATGTAGGCCTCAAGATCTTGGTTAGAGGCACATTTTCTAGGGTTACGGACATCTAGCACTTGGGTTGCCAGTTTTGAGTGTTAAGTAGACCAAGGGTCCCAAGCTGTTGCCACCTGGTGTTGGGGCTGGCCGAAGCCCTAGCCAGCAGACACCTAATGCTAAGACTAACCTTGGATGCTAGGAGAAACTCGTATACTTGGCTGCAACTCTAAGGTCAGCAGGTTTGCAGCCCGCAAACCTAGGGTATGCAAACCTGCGAGGCAGGGTCTGCAGCCCTGAGCTCTTGACTAGTAAAGTTGCGCGCTGTGTACAAACCATCGAAGAAAAACCATACATTATTATTATCATTAAAAAAATCATATATTTTTTAAAATAACTAAAAGATATAGGCAAATAAAATAAATATTATTATTAATATTATAAATATATATGTTGCGTTCAGCATTGTGCAGGATTTAAAATAGTCTTAGATCCTGACCGATACAAGACCTTGATAGCCTTACGTCTGGCATAGTATAAGATCTAAAATAACTTTAAATCTTGATTTTTATAGGATTTAAAATAGTTTTGGATTCTGACCAGACAAGATGTAAATAGCCTTAGATCTGGCTAGGTATAGGATTCAAAAATTCAAAATTTTTATAAACATAAAAGGTGAGCTTACAGGGTAGCGTTGACCACCAAACTCGTATAATTTTAAGAGGCAACGTGGCCACGCCGAGTTACTTTTCTCACTCTGCCAGCATTAAGCAATAAATATTAAATGCATTGGCGAGTGCAAAATTCTAATCGCTAAATTTTAAATTAGAAGGTCTCTTTAAGGAAACAAGGTCAGTTGTGCGATGGAATTGGGCTTTAAGCCTCGAGTAATTGCATTGTTGGAGCTTGCATTTCCTAATGGGCGGAATACCAACCTCATGTGAGTTAGCATGTCCCTTTTCATTTTTCTTTTTCTGGGTGCAAGGTGGCGGTGTGGTAGGAGGGAGATATTAAATTGTCTTCAGCAATTTTTAGCAAGTGTTCCATTTGATGTAGCCAAGAGATTTGTGAAGTTAAAATGCAGAATGACTAAAGCATCTTGGTTGCCTTCTCAGTGTCATTTCTCATTTCTGCTTCACCCTTAAAATGCATGGCAAATGCCTCCTTTTATAGTTATTTCTCATTTCTACTTCACCCTTAACCCCCCATATCCTTCAACTTTTGGTTATTATCTGTTCTTGGTTTATTCTCCCGGCCCGTTCTTGGTTGCTGGATTTTTTTTTCCTACAGCTTTGCAGGTACTTTTAGCGAGAAGGTAACCAGAACTGTGAAGCAATTCTCTCCGCATTTAGCAGCAAAAATGAGACCTCCTCTGACGCAAGTCCTTTTGTTTACTATTGTTTTGTGCAGCATCTAGTTTGCTGTTTTATTCACTGTTTAGTATTGACAGACCTGTTATTCGTGAACGTCCATCGACGAAGAGAGCAATTTACATATGTTGGGTGTTTGTCATTTTTCATGGTTTTTTCTTCTGGTACTTTAATACTGTCAGGCGATTTTTTCTTCTTATTGGGAATGCTGTAGCTTGCAGTTCTATTTTATCAGCACACGAATACTATTAAAAATTCATTACATGTTCTACACAGGTTAATTACAATATTCAAAACGAGAAGTAGTCTTAGACTTTAATAAATTTAATTTATATGTAAAAGTGACTCAATCCAATCTATTTAAGCCATGAACTTTCAGCAACAAGGTTGCTAGTTATACACAAGTTTTGGTCAGTTTTATTTTTATATTGACTTCATGTGCTTTGTGAATATTATACTAATAATAATTTACTATTGTGTGTGGAATTATTAATTATTTCCTCCATGTGTTATGTATTATGGTATCTTATTTAATTTATTTTCATGTGAGGTGAGGAGAATATACAACAAAAAATAAAACAAAGAATCCAAGCTTAAAAGGAAACAAGATGGGGGCAAAGTTTTTTATATTTGCAAAGAGAATATTTCATCAAATTTAATTTATTTTTCTAGTGATAGAAAGAAAATTAATTAGTGGTAAGAGGAACAATAAAGGCAACTTCTTCTTCCAAAGGAAGGATAAAAACAAGACTACAATTAAAGTTCTTTCTTATCTTGAAAACTGTAGGGAAAACAACTTCTCCCTTGATTTCTAGGATCATTAGGCAGCATTATAAGTTATATGTAAGTCTTATATTATACTTGTATTGCACTATCATAATTTTTATATTTATTAACAAATTTTTTTTGTTGGTATTTGTATTATCATTCCATTAGTAATTAATTTATCAATAAAATTATCAATGAAAATGCTTTGTCAGTGAATCCTTTATCAGTAACTTTTTTTCTGTTAGTAATAAAAAAATTATTTTACCGATGAATTTATCGATGAAAAAGACATGTAAAAAAAAATATCCGTTTCATTCCATTAGTATTTCACTCGGTAAGTCCTTATGTAGTTCCGTCGATAATTATTTAAAAAAAATTTAAAAAAATTAATTTTACAAAACTATAAAATAATTAAATTAATATAAATCAACATTTTATAATACTCAAAACACTTGAAAAAAATCATCTCAAACAAATTTGCAACAAATCAATAACAAGAAAAAATAAATTCAACTAAAAAAATAAAGCTGCAATTGCTAAAAATTTAAATAAATCAACTAAATTTGATCTCATGTGCAAAAAAAATCTTACAACAACATTCATACAATTATTAAGAACAAAAAAATTAAAAAACAAATATAATGAAAACAAGAACTACAATTATTAAGAATAAAAAAAATTAAAAAACAAATATAGTGAAAACAAGAACTCAAAAAAAAAAGAAAAAAAATCTTACCTTAATATAGTTATAAGTGAAGCTAAGAGGAAAAAATAAATCATAAAGTATATTAATTAAAAAAAAACTAAGAAGAAAAAAAGGAGGAGAAAAATACATACTTGAGCATGGAGGAGAAGAGAAGGAGTCAAGGAGAAAAGAGAAGACAAGTGAAAGAAATAAATATTGATATTTTTTACATATGAAGAAGAAGAAGAAGAAGAAAGGAGCCTTATTTGTTGTGAAATCTGAGATTCTAGACTTTTTATTGAGATGTTTTACCAACGGTTTACTGACAAATAATTAAATATTAATATTTTTAAATATTTTATTAGTAATATTTAATTTAAATTTTCAATTTAATCAATATTTTTTAGAAACCTTCAAATATCATTGACAACTTTTCAATCCGTTAGTGATTATATTTATAATATTTAATTTAAATTTTTAATTTAATCAAAAATTTTTAGAAACCCGTAAAATAACACCGACAACTTTTTAATACGTCAATGATTTTGTCTTTAAAAAGTAATAATTAACAGTGCAATTAGGGAATGAACAGTTCCAGAACTCTCTAGAAAATACCAACAAAATTTTCCATTGATGATTTCGCCTATAATGAACATGATGAATAGTGTTAACATTTTACTAATAAAATTATCGATGGATTTTACAGGCAGAATTTATTATATCGGTAATTCTATTGGTAAAAAATAGCACGTCATCTCTTTTTTTTTGCTTTATTTACTTCTTTTTTTTCATTGTAATTCCCTTGGCATATACTAAGAGTGTATGTCCATTGGTAAAAGCCATCGGAAATTTACCAACAAAAATATTTCCTTGATATTTTTGTTTGTATTTATCGATTTTCTGATAGTGTTGTTTTTTTTTTCTTCTCCTCTCGCAACAACATAAAAAATTAACTTATGAGTTTTATTTTTATTATTGCATCTATAGCCAAAATTAAGCTTGTTTGGGCTTAATTAATAATTAGTTTTCATTTAAAATCCAAAGCTTATTTAAATTAATAGGTTAAGTTTATCGGTATATGTTTTGGGTCAATCTTACAAGTAGAGCTAAATTAGTCTACAAAGATAGATTTATTAGGATTATATTCTAATCGTGTTTAAACTATTTGTAAGCCTAAAATTAATTAGAGAGTCGTTAAATAATATCATTCTGAATTTTTTAGCTTGTATATAAAAATGATTCTTGCATTCTTTAGTTCTTAAAAAAACTAAACCAATTTATCTAAAATTAATTGGATTTGTGACATTATTTAATTTAATTTTAATAATATTTGTATTTTAAAATAGATTTATATTGTGCTATATTCCTATTTTTAATTTTTAAAATTAAATTTTAATTTTAATTATAAATTAAATGCTCATATGATCAGCAAGTCACCACCATCTATCACATTAGTTTTCTACAAACTTCGGTAGTATCAAGTTTGCTTTTTTGCAGAGATCATTTCTTGATTTTGAGGCTTATACAGCAACTTGTTCTCATTTTGGGCTTTTACGTTTCTGTTGCTTTAAAGTAATTTTCTCTGACTGGACCGGAAATTCTCAGGCAAATGCTGCTAGTGTTCACATACCTCCAATATATCATGCAAATTGTCTGGGCTTCATGCAGTAAAGCGAATTGTTTCCATTTGTAACCACCAATATTTGTAGAAACCTGAACAATTATAACTATATAATTGTTAGATGGATGAGCTCTCGGGGTTCTATATTGTTTAGGAGGGTGCATTATGTAGTTTGTATTGAAAAGAGTTGTTTTCCACAGATTGTCCCTTTTATATCATATAAAAGTAATGGTTGATTATATTTCGATGTTTTGTTGTGAAATTATTGATATTGTAATATAATAGAGGATTAAATTAGTTACAATGATTCATTCACTACTAAAAAAATATAGTAATTAGCAATAGACTACTCCATTGCAAATAATACTAAAATTATTTTAGCAACGGAAAAAATTGGATGCAGATTTATCGTTGCTAATTTTTTAGCAACGAATTTATCTGTTGCTGATTTTTTTACAATGAAAAATTCATTGCTTACAATTAGCAACGGATTTTTCATTGCAAAATGAGCAACGGATAAATCCGTTGCTAGTTTTGTGAATCAGCAACGGATTCTCCGTTGCTAATTGATGCATTAGTTACAATCACCAACAGAGAATTCGTTGGTGATTATATTATTTTTTATTAAATTATTTTTTATTTATTTATTAAAATGACTTTTAATTTATTTATTTATGGATATTTTAAAAGTTTTAGAATATATATAACCAACATAATTTGATATTAAAAATAATTGTATCATTAATAAAAAATAGAATAAAAATAATATTCATATTATAAAAATTTAGTTAAACTTGCATTAATACAATTAAGTTCAAATACAATAAAAAACAAAACAATAGAAGATACAATCATGATGCTAGTTGCGAAGATGAACCATGATATTGTGGATCGACACAAGATTGATCAAGATATAAAGGTCAAGGTGTAGGTCAAAAAATTGGTTGAGATGTGGGATCCATAAGTGTCATAATTTGAGGAGCCATAGGTGGCGGTATTGATGGAGTCAAAGATGGTGGCATACCTTGGTCAATATTTGATGTCCCACCATGGTATCTAAGATTGTTCACAAGATATTCTTTCATGGAATCCATCTGCCGTTTCATTTCAAGAATAAATTCATTTTTTTTTATCTCCTCTTCTTTATCCTTTATCTCCTTTTGCAATGCTCGATACGATGAACTGGGATATGATGACTCCACCGAGTAGGAATGTGATGAAGATCTTGTACTAACTATAGATTTTGACATACGAGGTGCACCATATATCCTACCCTTTGTAACTCCTCCTGAAGCCACACACCAAGCTGTTCCATCAAATGAAGGATGATTTTCTCGATTAGTTCCATACTTTGAAATCATCTCCATTTTATAATTTTCCTACAAATAAAATACATGCAACAATAAATTCATTTGAATGTTAAATAATATGTAAGTTATATTAAGAAATAATCAAATAAAAATACATACAACCATTTTTTTAGACTTGTTGTCGACAAAGCTACCAGACTGCTTAATACTTTGATGCAAAGCTGAAAAGGCATCATCCCATGGAGGTTCTTCTCCACCAGCTTCCTCTTGCTTTCAAGATTAATAAATATTATAAAAGATAAATATACAAAATTTAATTTATTATCTTAAGCATTAAAAAAAAATCCTTACCATGTTAGCTCGATATGATGCAAATGACACTGTTCTTCTAGAATGAGTGCTTATTTTGCCATCTGCTTTAGTTAATCGATTCATCCTTGCAGATTCAGATCTCCTTTGAAATTCAGGGGTAGACCAAACATTTTTGATCATTTGATTCCAGTCATCATTGTTTTTCCAGGCAGGACCTTTATCAAGGCAATCTATAATACTTGTAGTGTTTTCTTTTGACATGGCTTTCTTGCGAGCTCGTGTCAATTGTTGATTCAAAGCTATCCTTGTCTTATCTTCTCAAATATTACGAACAATCGACTCATTTTCCTTAGGAAAAGAATATTTTTTTCTACCAAATAATATATATACCAAGTAAAAAAAGTGCACAAATTTTCAAATTATATAAAGAATCAACATATTGTGTTATCTTGTTCAGAATTTGCAAGATGATGTAATAACTATAGAAATTAAATGATATTAAAAAGTAAACAAGAAATAAGTACAAATTATAACACAAACCAATCATAGTTAATTGATAATTTTCATAATCCTACATTAAAGTTATCAAAATTGAAAAGAATATTATGGCAATTAGTGTTGGTTCTTACGTTAAACTCTTTAAAGAGTTCATCCCTGCACATTGAATCTACTTTTTTCCAAGAGTGTCATGCTCCCTTAAAATTGGACCTCAAAATATCTCTGATTGCACGTTCACACGATGCATTATTGAACCTGAAAATATATAATAACAAACTTATATTAAACAAATAAACCTAGCTAACCAAAACAACAATTACTGCATAATCCAAAACAACAGCTGTGTGGGAATATAAAAAGGATATGGTGTAAATCATAAATAAGAAGGAATCACATAAAAAAAAGACTTCAATTAATAAAATTGATTACTAGCCATTTCATCAATTCTTCAACTATTAAAACATAAAACCAGCACAACAATCATTAGTTCATCTTGATAAGGTAAATGTGCTTAATGTTTGATCATAGGCATCTATTCCTTCACTATCTAACAGTAAGAGATTGTACTGACTTCCATCAAGGGTAATTCTCTAATGTGGCAGTTTCTTTTGTACATGGCCGATGAGTGGATACTACTTGAAATCCACTACTCCTACCAAGAAGCTACAATACACAAGTCCACCTCTTAATTAATAACTAACACATGAGGTCAGTTGCAGAAATGGAATGTCATAACAAATAACTCTAAAATAAGCTTCAACAAACAAAATTTCAATAGACATTCATTGATAAATCTACTAGTGTACATCTTAGGTAAAGGAATTGTGCATAACAACTTAAACTCATCCACTTATAACACTTGTTAGTCTTTAAAACAAATCCAAGTTAAACTATGAAAAACAAAAAGCATATCCAAGTTAAACTATTAATTTTTAATATTTTTTGGCACTTGTCTTCTCATAACAATTTTTTTTCTAAGATCTAACCTGAAAAATTTCAATCTTGAACATGATTCATTTTGAAATTTTAAAATAACTAACATTTAATTTATAACAAGGAACTAACTTATGGTTTTCAAAAACATAATGACTAACTTATAAAATCATAAAAAATGCATAAACTAAATTATAATTAACTCTAATTAACAATGGTAGCAGATGCAGAAAATGGTAAAAGTTTGTATAAAAACAGTAAATGACATGTAGAAAAATTGCATGAACAAAGAAAGTTGGATGCATTAAATGATATTCCATGTAAATGACATGTATTATAAGAGTACAAGACCTCAAAAGGACAAAGCATTAAGGAGACCATAGTAAATAATAATAAGTACGCAACACACCGCTTTCATACCAATAAGAACCCAAAGACTGATTAATTATTAAGGAAGATAACTTGATGCCACGTTTAAAAACCTAAGCCATCATATTGAACAAAGTCATGTCAGAACCCATAAATTAAAAAAAAAGCCAAGTAACAAAGTAAGCATTAGGTACTGTAACAAAATGAGTAAATATTATAGATTTTTATCCAAAATTCAATAGCTGAAGCATACATATAGATGAATTATATAGCCAGTTCCAAACTTCCATATCTAGAATGCTTTTGAGTTGAAAAAAAATAAAATAAAAAAATAGTTAAATTAAGGAAATTTTTAAAAATAGAGAAAGAATATTAAAAACATAAATGAAATTAAATAGTGCAATTACTATATTTAATGTATTAAAAAATCATGTCCCATTTCTTACTTTGTTTCTCTAACTTTTTTAAATTTTCAATGTGACTATCATATTAAAATATAATTAAGAGCATTTTAGATTAAAAAAAATAGTTAGATTTTGGGATCCTGCATCCTTACAGGTGGGTTGCTGGTCTAGCTAGGCAAGGTGAGAATAATGGACATTAATTAGGGGGAAGGAAGGATTAAAAAGAAAAATTAGATACTAAAAGTCTGCCACTTAAACCATTTGGTGATAAAAACACGTTTCCAAATCATGCATGCTGACCTCAAGACAGGACAATCAAATGAAAACAGACAACGTATATAGCTAATGTGGGAAATTAACTAAACACCATGCAAAGAGGAAGCAACTATGAATTCTAACCTCTTTCACTACACAATTCTACTACTTATATATATAACAAGTAAAACAACAAGAAAAAAAAAAGAATGAATGAAGATACAAAAATAAAACAGTAATCTTATTAACGAAACACAAAATCAACAAGCAAGTTTCCTTATATATATATATATATAAGCATATGAATACATTCAAATCACCTAGGTGTCGGCGCACAGGAGGACAAAAAGACTTGCAGACATCAAAGAACACCCAGCATCAATAATACTAATTGTTAAAAATTAAATTGGGGGGTTTTGATAAATTTTCAATTAAACATGCATAATTTCCATAAATTACTCTCTTCAAGATACAAGAATTGCCAGCATTGGTCAAGTTGCATAAAATCATTTAATTTATGAATCGTAACCCTAAAAAATAATTTGGGGTTTTCATAAATTTTCAATTAAACATGCATAATTAGGTTATAAATAATGGTAAAAATATTTCATAAACCTTATATTATTGAATTAATAGCCTAAAACCATTATTCAAAGTATCGGAAAAAACATCGTTACCTGTGTTCTTCAGTTACAGGTGAGGGAGATGGATCAACAAGAAAAAATAACACCTTAGATTAGAAAAGTTAGGTTAGAACTGTTTAGTGTAACTTAAATTGCAACAAAAAAAAAAACAAAAACCCTAAATTAGTTATCTGAGCTATTGAAGAAAAGAGTTCAAAACCTAACCCATTTATAGAGAAGGGGTAAATCAAGATGTTTAATGGTGATGATGATGGGTCTGGTGCGATGTTGCTATTGGTATGTGTTTTTGTTGGTTTACATGGAAATATTGAAACAATTAAGATGAAGGAGAAGAAGATGAAGAAAAGAAATTAGGGATGCTGAAGATGAATGCGAAGATGATGAATAGTTTGGGATAAAGGAAAATGAAATCGATGAAGAGAGGGTGATTTTTCAACAAGTAGGGATTGATATTGTTATTAGGAACGAAGGATATACTGGAAAAGTGGAAGTGAATTAATTTTCAGCTGTAATTGGTTTTGTTGGTCTTTATATTTTGATGTGGGGGGAGAGAGCGAAAATAAACGGTTTATATTTTATGCAATCAATGGTCTACATAATTTTAGCTTTATATTAACATTTAAATTTAAATTTTTTTAATTAGCAACGAAAAATCCATTACTAAATTCAACGTAAAGTTTGCAATGGATTATCCGTTGCTAAAATCCATTGCTAATATTAAAAAAATAATATATATATATATAATCCGTTGCAAATCTGTTACAAAATTTAGTAACGGAATTATCCGTTGCTAAATTCAGATGCTAATAGCCCCTATTTTTTGTAGTGATTACATCACAAGTATTATATAAAAAAGAAGCTATATAATAACTCATTACATGATTCAAATTTTGAATCGAATAAAAGAATTTGCTAGCTATGGATGCTTATGCTACTTCACGATACTGTTCGTTGCTTTACGTGCACAAAACAAGTCAGTCCAGGACCTCAGTAAAAGCTGAACAAAGAGTAAAGAGAGAGAGATAGAGAGGTTCCTTCTGTTTTGTAATGCAATTCCTACAAGGGAGAATCATTTTGATATGCAAGGAAAAATATTGGAATCGATCGAGCTATTTCGATAAAAGGTAACATGACGTCCAGGAAACTTGGGTTGCAAGATCCGTTTGCTCGCTTCCATTCTCAGTGCAAATGGCACTCAATGAGCTTCCCAGTTGGCTGTCGTGTGTTTTCCTCTCATCTCAATTCCACCAGCACAAGCATGAGCTTTTAACTCCTTTTCCGTGTTGACCATCGATCTTTCTCAAAACCAGCATGGTCGTAATAAAATATAGACGTGTGGCAGGTCCCCAAGCCTAGCTTTACAACGTGATCATATGTTTTCCGATGACAGACTTCCAAGTACCTTAAATGATTATGCTTCTCACTTTATAAGAGAGAAAAGAGAAGAGACCACCTACCCTTCTCAAATATTTTTAATTTGCTTTATCCATCGACTTGACAGCGCATGATCATGCAAGTGGAGCGATAATAATTATATATAAAAAAAAAAAGTTGAAGAAGCTCGATAGGATGCCCATCCGAGCTATCCTTCTTTCTCTCTGTATCCTCGTCTTTTTCTCCTTCTTCCTTTATTCAGGCTTTTAACTAAGCTTCTAGTAGTTCGGTTAAACCGAGGTCCAACCAAGCTTGAATTTATTATTTAAGTCTAATCAAGCTATTTTGACTCATCTTAATTTATTATTTATTATTATTCATAAATAATAATATACATGATCCTATTTATAAATAGTATTTTTTTTACCTATATTTCTCAAGATATTTTTCTAAATATTTCTCAAAATTATATATTCTCAAGTTTTGAAAGAAAAGAAAAAAGAATTGGTTTGAACAATATTACACTTAGTATCTTTTCTCTATATATTAAAAACACGCATTTTATTTTCTACGTGTATTTATCACTTGATCAAACAATCTCGAGATTTTGTTTCACAAACAATTTGTTTTGCAAGATCAACACAGGCCAAAAATCATCCGTCAGGGAAAGATTATATGATACATTCACATGAGGTTAGCCTATATTGCACGAAGGAAGAAAAATGTTAATATGTATGAATTGATAGAATTATTATAGAGTTAGTTTGCTTCACTACATCTATTATACTTACTACTCACACTCTGGCAATAGCTCGACTTGCCCGAAAGCAATTCTTTTTGGACATATTGAGTTCTCTCTCATATTATTTTTTTCAATTTTTGGACAAGACCTCTTCAATTATTTCTTAGAGTCTTAGTTAAAAACATCTTACATATGGTTTATGAAAGGATTGCAAGAAGAAAAGTCAACTTTTCATTAAACATGGAGTAGGGTGCCGTATGTTAAAGGCATGTGTCGCTGGCTGCCAGAAAATGTTGGTGAGAGAATCATTTATTCGATACCATCTGTGTATTACAAAACTAGTGCTTTAATTAAATATAAAAAGTGATTTTCAAGTTTATTTATGTATTTTGTTAAGAAATTATCTTAATTTAAAAATTTAATTGTTAGATAAAATTTTAAAATATTATTTATATTATTTTCTTATATATATTTTTAAGTAAAAGTTCTTTAACTTGTAACTTGTATAAGTTCATATTATATTATATTTAATTTTTATCAAATAAATAAAAAATAAGATTTGAACTTGTAATTGTTTGGTTATTAAAGTTCTGATATCATATCAAAGAAATCATCTCAATTTAAAACTTAAAATGATAGATAAAATCTCAAGACATAGTTATATTCTTCTATAATATATTTTATCATATAAAATCTAAATATACCCCTAGAAAAATAAAATAAAATAAAAAATTGCTTTAATATGGGACACACGCACACAGGGATTTGGATCTTGTTGAACGTAAAGGGCTAAAGAGTATATCAAAAGCAAAAACCACAGATCAAGGAATCAATTCTTCAACAAGAAAGATAAAAGAAGAAAAATAAAAACTGAAGAAAAAAGAAAAGGAAAAAGAGGAGATGACGGTGTCCACTGGCTCTGCTCTGTGTAAGGAACGCTGTTAGATTCACAGGCTGGCCCATGTTATTTCAGCCTCTTTCAAGCTCAGCCGATGTGCACTACAAATCTCTCTCTCTCTCTCTCCCCCCCCAGCTGCTGCAGCATAATTCCCTTTACAGCTAAAGGGCTGATACCGATACGGCCCTTTCCTTTATGGGGAGTCATAATCCCTCATTCTCTGTCATGTCCACCAATGAATAAACCTTCCTGTTCTGAAACTTTGAGACGATGAGAAAAGGGAAAGGAGGGTGTACAAGACTGGAGTCCCGAGACATAGAAGGAATCGAGAAGAAGAAGATACATGGGGCATTTCATGATCTGGGCTCAAGCTATAGCCACAGCATGGGGTTTCATGTTATTAATAGGTATTATGTGCTGTTGTCTCAGCACTAGACCTCGTCAACCTGGAGACATGAGCAGTGAAAACGGTAGTTGCACTTGTGATGGTGGTTATGCTGGCGTTTGATTCTTCTTCTTTTTCAATATTACAAGCTCTAATTCCTCCCCGACAAATTGTTTTGAGTTTCTTCTCTTTTATTCATCAATTCATTCTTATGCTTTCCTTTCCCTGAATCGGATTAGTTAGGAGGTTGCTGCAGCGTACGTTTGTGAATAGAAGAATAACACGTTTTGACATTTATTTATATAATTATCAATAGAAAGATATTTGCCTTTAGTTTTATGTAATCAACAGATGACAATATTCTCTAATTAACATATATATATATATGATGTTTTGTTTACATTAACCTTATTGTTTGGGTCGGTGAAGAATTGAAAAATATTTCAAATCTTCAAAATATTTTAGTTTGCCACTAGTCATTTTCTCTTATTGCATTTTTATTATTTTAAAGTCCCTTGTTATACATCAATAGAAACATATTTGAAATTGAAGATGTTAAAAAGAAGAAGAAAATGAAGTGTCAATACTACAAATAATATTATTATTAAAAGAAACTTGTCATTAATAACCATCGGTAAATCCATCAATAGTTTTTAAGTTATAACTTGTAATGTAAGATTGTCTCTTAAATTGCTAATTTGAAATTTGAAGAAAAATTTGCAACTTGATTTAATAAAAACCTTAAATTAAAGAACTAAAATTATATGCAATTGATCACCTTCATTCTATATTTATATGAAATGTGAATGAGAAATATAAATTATAATAAATTTAATCAATCATTTGAAGAGTTTGCAAGTTCAATTAAGAATTTAGTATGAAAATCACTTAACCACACAAAAATAAAATAGGGCACACAATGTTCAAATCTAATTTTTAACCCTTTATTTTTTATATTTTGAAAATCTAAAAAATTCAAAAATATATTGTTTCAATAGTTTTAATTAATTTCTTTATTTTCATCATTTTTTATTTTATTTTTGTGTAAAAAATCTTGAAAATTGTAAAAAAATAAAAACAATAGCTTGGGTTTGAAATTGGGCTAATAATTGAGCATCATTATCAAAAATTGAGTTTAGGAGTTCTTTAGGCTTAATCAAGGTTTGAATTGAAAGGAAATTAAGAAAAAAACTTAATTTAATTTAATTTGCTACGATTGAAAGAAATTTGAAAGTTTAAGGATGATATTGAAACAAATAGCTAAATTAAAAATCTAAATTAGAAATCAATAAAAGGCTTAATTGAAGAAAAAGATCAAAATTAAGAGTTTAATTGATTTAAATTGCATGATTTTGGGAATGAAGGATGAATTTGCAATAGGTTGTTAAATCTGAAGGTTTAAATCGATTCAATTAGGAAAAAAATTGAAAAGAAAATGTTATTTAAAACAAATTGAATGAAGTTGAAAAAATTCAAAATTCAAGGACTGTAATGAGAGTAAAGAATTTTTGTCTAAATTTTTATTTCAGTCCATTTAATTCAATTTATTCCATATTGATTCATTGATTTTAATCACATTAGTCCAATTGAATTAATTGGATTCAATTTAGTCCTAAATTAGTTCAGTTTAGTCTAATTATTTCCAATCATTACATTTTAGCTCATAATCCATTTAGCAATAAATCCTAGATCAACCAATCTACAGCCATGATTAATAAATATGTGTTTTTATTCTTCAATACACCAACTATAATCAAGGGATTGGATCTTAATACCTCGAATCAACTCCTTAATCCTAGCATTCTAGCAATCACAATTAAATCCTCGATTTCCAGCCTTCAAATTGAAAAAAACTAATGCCTTTTATCTATATAAAAACCATCAAAGACAACAAAAAGGATGGGGACCAAAGAGTATCCATCATACACAAAGCCTCTCAATTGCTAACCTCCAACATAATCACGATAATAACACCCATTAACACTAGCCTCTAATTCAACTAGAGTCTTGACACCTATCACCATAATTGAAATTAGAAAACTAAGAGCATCAACCTTCATCTTCCTCCCAATAGTAGAAATTTTCTAGTCTCCACTCCTATCACCATAACTTTAACCTGTCATTTAACCTCTTTAGCCCTCCTACCAATCTTAACTAAAAAAATGCTTTTCGCTTTCAAGAAGTTTTAAAGCAAAACTTCAATAAACATGCAAACTCATCGCATTGAGAATAATTAGTCAATTTTTTATAAAAACACAATGTCTATGAATGAGGAGGAATTTGAAGAGGAAGACATAGCAGAATTCCCAGAGAGATAATTGAGTAGTCTAAGAAGGCCTTAAAACCTATTGAAGAAATAATAAAAATGGTGGATGTAAGCACTAAGCATGAGAAAAAGAAATTAAAGATTGGAATGCAAATTGTTGCCAAGAAAAATGGTTTAGTATCTTTATTGAAAGAATTATTTGATGTGTTTGCTAGGAAGCACATCAAAACACCCAAAATGGATACTAGTATTATAATACATAGGGTACCTATGATATATGGGTGCAAACATGTAGAACAAAAACTAATAAGAATGAGGTTAGACATCCTAATTAAAATGAAAGATTTAAAGAAGTAATGGGATATGAGTTTTCTAAAAATAGACAAATACCTTTAATGGTTATTGAACATTATGGTAGTTCCTAAGAAATGTAATAAAATCTGAGTATATATGGATTTTAGAAACTTAAATAGAGTTAGCCTGAAAGATGACTTTTCACTCCCTCACTTTGACATGCTTATAGATAATGCTGCAAGGAAACCTATATACTCTTTCATGGATAGGTTCTCAATTTATAATCAAATTAAAATTACCGATAAAAACAAAAAAAGACAACATTCATTAAGCTATAAGGAACTTTCTCTTACAAGGTAATGCCATTTGGTTTGGAAAATATTAGAGCCATATGTCAAAGAGCAATGGTAACTCTCTTTCATGATATGTTGTATAAAAAGATTGAAGTATACGTTAATGATGTAATTTCTAAAACCCAGATGAAAGAAGATCACATGCAAACTTTAAGGAAGCTCTTTGAGAGATTATGGAAGTATCAGTTATAGTTGTATCTATAAAATTCATATTTGGGGTTAAAAGTGGGAAGTTATTAGGATTTATAGTAAATAATAGAGGAATCAAAATAGACCTAGAAAAAGTTAAAGCCATCTAAGAAATGCCAGCACCCAAGAGTAAGAAAGAAGTGTAGGGTTTTTTAGGGAGGTTGAACTATATAGCTCATTTTATCTCCTAGTTGACAACTATATATGCAAACCAATCTTCAAGTTACTAGGAAGAATAACCTCGGAATTGGAATAAAGATTGTTAAGAGGCTTTTGAGAAGATTAAGTAATACTATGTTAACCCACCTCTACTAGTACCATTAATTCCTAGGAAATCTCTTATAAAATAGTTAATTGTTAATGAAGAAATCATGAATGATGTACAAGGACAACATAATAACATAGGGAGAAAAAACCAAGCGATTGATTACATCAATAAGAAATTTACAAATTGTGAGACACATTACAATATAATTAAAAAGTTATGTTGCAGATTAGCATGGAGTACTGAGAGATTATGGTAGAATTTGTTGTTTTACACCATATAACTCATCTCTAAAATAAATCCCTAAGTACATATTAGAGAAACCATATTTATCAAGTTAGTTTACACCATGACAAGTTTTGTTGTCTGAGTATGACATAGTCTATATGACTATAAAAGCTATAAAAAGAAGTGTCATTGTTGATCATTTGACTGACAATGCCATTGAAAAATATGAACCTTTAAGCTTTGACTTCCCAAATGAGGATGTCTTGACAATTGAAAAAAGAAAAAGGAATGATTAATGGATGATGTACTTTGATAGAGTTATGAAAGTATATGGTAATAAAGCTAGAGTTTTCATAATTTCTCTAAATTATAAATAATGCCTCATGTTAATCAAACTACAATTTGGTTGCAACAATATAATTAAGTATGAAACATGCATTTATGACCTAAAAGTAGTTACAAAAATAAAGATAAAGAAGTTAAATGTATATGAAGACTTAATGTTAATAATATATCAAGTAAAAGGAGAGTGACAAACTAAATATGAAAAGTTGAGGTCATATTATTAGTATCTTTTTCAAACTAGTAGGCTTTGATGAGATAGAATTCACACATTTAAGAATAGATAAATATCAATTCACTGATACTCTAACAACTTTGGCCTTCATAGCTTAAATTGATTATGGAGATCAAGTGCAACCAATATGCATAAGAATAAAAGAAATCTCTTGCTTACTACCATTTAACCGGGGAAGAAATAGATAAGAAGCCTTAGTATTACAATGCAAAGAAATCTATCCAATATCAAGAATGAGGCATCTAAGTCAGATCGAAAGACATTGCAAAGAATAGCTATAGATTATTACCTAGATGAAGCAATTATATATAAAGAAGTCATTTGACGGGCTTTTTATAAGGTGTACAAATGAAGAAGAAACAAGGAAAGCACTGAATGAACTACATAAGGGAATATGTGCTACACACACAAATAGACACATGATGACCAGACAGATCCAAATAATTAGGTATTTTTAGATGACTATAAGGAGGGATTGCATAAATTATATGAGGAAGTATCATAAGTGCCATGTATGTAAAAATAAGATCAATGCTCCACGAGTTCCTCTATTTAACATGGTGTCATCTTGACCTTTCATAATATAAGAGATAGATGTTATTGGACCTAATCTAAGAGCCAACAGTGAACGTAGACTCATCTTAGTAGCAATTGATTACTTTACTAAATGGATCGAAGCTTTTCTGTATGCGCATGTGACTTAAAAGGTTGTTAAAAGATTTATTGAGAGAGTCAATTTGTTAATATAGGCTGCCTGAAAGAATAGTCACACACAATGCTTAAAATATCAATTGAAAAACCAGTGTTGAATTGTGTACTAAATGGAAGATCAAGCATTTCAATTCATCACTGTATAGGTTAAAGTTGAATGGAGTTGTAAAAGCTGCTAACTGATTAGTACTTAAAAGTGCATTTATATCATGGTTTTATATCATCATTTTGCACTTGAAGTATCACTAACTCCTTAACTAAAGCATGTTTTATTATAATATATCTAATAATATAAGATACCTTTAATTTATGGTAAATATTCATTTTAAATGTAGGCCTATCACATAAATGAAAGGATTGATTGATGATTTTAAGAACTTAAATTGCAAGGATAAAGAGATGGCCAAACTTAGAAAAGAGATGTTGGTGCAATCCAAACCAGAACACTATTCGGTAATTTGGTCATATCTAGAGCTATAGATCTTAGATTTAGGTCCAATTTATATGGATGGAAAGGTAAGGCATAGGTCTACAACTTTTATATGGAGCCCAATATCTAAAAAGACCATTTTCAAGTCCAAATTGTAGCAATAACAAAGAAGCCCGAATCTGTCTTCTAGCCCGAGCACTGTTCGGTACTTTGGCCATATCTGGAGTTCTAGAAGCCCAAATAAGCTGAAGTTTTTACACAATAAAGATGAGACAATTGCCTACAACTTTCATGTTTTCGACTGGCTCTAATTGTGACGTTATCAATAATGTTTTGGGTAGACAAGAGAAGATAAGGATTGTCACCAAGTCAAGAGTTGGTCATCCACTTATGTCATCAAATCAATAGTTCCCAATTTTAGCCTATAAAAGGAGGCATTTGCCATGCATTTAGGCATCTTGGTGTCCAGATCAAGATCATGCTCATCCCATTTAGGCATTTATCAATGATCCTATAAAAGGATTCTCTCTTTGTATTTTTTGTAATATTTATGCTTTGCTTTATGGTAAATTTTAATAATATAAGATGTCTTTAATTTATGGTAAATTTTCATTTTAAATACAGGTTTATCACATAAATGAAAAGATTGATTGATGACTTTTAGAACTTAAATTGCAAGGGCAAAGAGATGACCAAAATTAGAAAAAAGATATCGGTGCAATCCAAACCGGAACACTATTCGGTAATTGGGACATATATGAAGCTATAAATCTCAGATTTAGGTCTACTTTATATAGATGAAAAGGTAAGACATAGGCCTACAATTTTCATAGGAGCCCAAGATCTAAAAAGTACATTTTCAAGTCCAAATTATAGCAACAACAAAGAAACTCGAATCTGTCCTCCAGCCTAAGCACTGTTCAGTATTTTGGCCATATCTGGAGTTCTGGAAGTCCAAATGAGTTGAAGTTTTTACACAAGATAGCTGAGACAATTGTCTACAACTATCATATTTTCGAGTGGCTCCAATTTTGACGTTATCAATGACGTTGTGGGCAGACAAGAGAAGATAAGGATTGTCACCAAGTCAAGAGTTGGCCACCCACTTATCAATTAAATATCAAATCAATAGTTCCCAATTTTGGCCTATAAAAGGAGGCATTTTCCATGCATTTAGGCATCTTGATGTCCAGATCAAGATCATGCTCTTCCTTTCTCTCTTTGTATTTTTTGTAATGTTTATGTTTTGCTTTCATTAATATCAAGTTTATGTCTTTCATTTCCTTTCCTTTTCGTAGTTAACTCTTATCTTATTTATGTTCTTATTTTGTTTATTTATTTTTCTTTCTTTCATTATATCTAGCTAAGTTTATTATGTCTAGGTGAAAAGGTTACACTAATGGTGTAAGAATAAGTATAATGTAAACTTAATATGGACTTTAATGTTTGATACTAACATGTTTTATATTTGTTATCTTGTTCACTCTTTAATACTTTGCTTGTTAAATAACTAATCTAGATTTATATTGTATAATACTTGGTACAGTAAATGCTTGGCATGTTCATAGTTCATACTGTATGGTATAACCGACACTTGAGCTATGAAAGGAACTTGATTGTTGTTAGCATAAGTTATAATCATGAATGCTTGACAAGATTTACAACTAGTAGCATTAATTGAATAAGATGACTAATGTAATTATGCTAACAATATATAATCTGATTGGAACCTCCTTTGTGTGTGGTTTCCAATTCAATAATAACAGTTTATACTATACTTGTTTGATATACCATTAGTGAAATCTCTAACCTTGACATTTGTTATTATCATTGTTTTATCGTTACATTAATATTTCTTCTCAAAGTTCTCATCTTCTTCTTCTTCTTCTCCTTCTTTTTCTTTATTATTATTATTATTATTATTTCTACTACCACTACTATTATTATCGTTGTTGTTATTGTTACTATTATTGTTATTTATAATTGTTGTTTATGATTTGTACAATTAACCTCCCTGTGGTTCGACCCCGGTCTTGCCGGGTTATTTATTACTTCGACACTCCTGCACTTGGGAGAAAACATCAATCTTTTAGTCATGTCACTAACAAAAACATAAAGAATATTATCCAAAAGATGGTAATCATTTATAAAAATTGGCAAGAATGACTCTCTTATTCTATCCAAACTTACAAAATTGCTATGAGAACATTGACTAGTGCAACATCTTATTTGCTATTATACAAAATAGAGGCAATTATGTCGTTAAAAGTGGAAATCTCATCGTTAAGAGTATTGATGAAGTCTGATATAGAAGAAGTTGAATGGATGAAGATAGGATACAAACAACTAAACATGATTAGTGAAAAAAGACTAGTAGCAATTTGTCATTATTAGTTATATAAAAAAAGAATGGCTAAGACATATGATAGAAAAGTTTGATGGAGAAAATTTAGAGAAGATGATTTGGTGTTAAGAAAAGCTATACATTTGCCTTATAAACATTATAGAAAATGAGCAACAAACTATAAAGCCCTTTACATGGTAAAAAAATCAGTCTTGGTAAGGGCACTAATCTTAACTAGCATGGATGAAGAAGGTGTAATTAGTCATGTAAATTAAGATTATGTGAAGAAATAATTTGTGTAATTTGTTCTCATTAATAAAACAAAGTTTGCCTAATAATCTTCTTTGCATATACCATTTCTCTTAAATAAACATCTTTTAAAGATTTGCATGATCTTACCAGCTCAAAATGTTTTTGAAAAAATCCTTTTACAAGGATTTCATTTATTACAAAGAGTCTTTAATGCTACTAGAAACTTATGTGGCAACCTTTGACTTACTTATTTTACAAGAATTTCATTAAACAAGAAAAATTAATTGGTCAAAAATTAATTCTTATTTTACAAGGCATCAAACTTTTATTCAGTAAGGATTCTTCAACAATTATTTATCTCATGTATTTTTCATTATCATATGCGAAAAAGGGTGAAAAATAATTTTAGACTATTATTTTATTTATTTCTATTATGTTTAAATCTTATTTTAATTAGTTCGGACTTTATTTAAATTAGGTGCATGTTTAACCTATTAGTATGAGATTTTTATTCTCAAGAGTATAATACTCTTTATAGGCACAAAATAAAAAGACTTGATAATACTATTTTTGTCTAATTTATTCAGCTTGTGTGGGAGACAATTTTATTTTTTTTATTCTTTAATAAACTAAATTGACTTATCATAAATTAATTGATTTTGTAGTGTCTTTTTTATACTTCTCATTCACGAATTGGTATTTGTAATGTGAGGGTTCTTGTTTCGATAGTGTTAGTGCTTTAAGATAAGTTTTTATTGTGTCACATTCCTATAGACATGTTTTGGCTTTTCAGAATTCATTGTCTATCTTGTTGCGGATTGCTTGATTACGAGGTTCGCGTCATGCTTGGACTTAGTGCTTAGCTAAGCCAAAAATTGCTAAGTCATCACCCTGTCTTTGGTTCCTTTAAATAAAGGTCCATGTAAAAATAAAACATGTTGATTCATCACATTTAAGTTTTACAATGTGTTTTAAAAGAAATGCATGGCTTCACATATCCTTATAAATTAGTGGTTGTGTCCGATATATCCTTAAACTTTTAATTATATCTAATATGTCCTTAAAAAATTGAAATAAAATCATGTATCCTTCCATTTAGACTTTTGTTTTCTCACTCAAGGTAATAAAAATTGAACACGTGACTTGCATATGATCAAGTTAAATTGTTACATGTTCAAATTATTCATTTTGACAAATGATAAGGATCCCAATTTTTTTCCCTGTAAGCCATTGTTGGAACCTAGAAAATAGTATGATTTGAATTTAGCTCCAAGGATTAGCATAGACAACAAATCTAGTGATTACTAATTAGACTACACCCTGAAGGAAAATGGGCTACAAAAGGGATCAATTTTGGTTGATCGCTGATGTAACCATATTATTCGATAGTTTCATCCACTTTTACCTAATGTTTTGTCCATGTTTTATATGTAAAATGCCTTGATATTCTTTGTTTTATGTTTTGAAGGCACTTTTGGATGAAAAATGCAAAAAGGAGTAAATTGGAGATAATTGGCAGATTTGACGTTCAGTCGATGTTTTGTGCAGAGTGTGAGTTCTAGAGATCAAAATGAAGTGATTCCAGTGGCTCTAAAAAGCTAACATCCATACCTTTCTGGAAATGTAATGCAAGAAAAATACAAAGAGGAAGATCATGGAAATCACATCCTTCAAAGTCAAATCTCGTATTCTGCCACTGTTGACCTTTGTCCATTCAAAATTCCATATCTGGAGCTATAAAAGTCCAATTGATGCAAACTCAATTTTGTTGGATTCATGACTCAAAGGTCTAGAAACGCTCCAATATTCAGCCAAAAACGATGTCAGATGAGGGCGATATGATTTTTCAAAGATGACAACTGAATTCTGCCAGCAATCAGGTTTCGTGAAGAAATGAGTCCAAATTATGTTTCGAAGCTTCTAAACTATCATCCAAGTTATAATTTCAGCAATTTAGCCCCTCTAGTAAATCAATCTAGAAGGTCAAGAAAAGTAGCCACCAACCTCAATCCACCAACCTCAAATCACCAACCACAAACCGGCTGCAAGTTGGAATGCTGCCATTGTCAAAGAAGGAGGCTACAATGGTGGGTTGTTTGTGGTGACTACTAATGTCAAAGTTTGGCAAGTTTGGCAGCCACCATTGTTGATAAAGAAGCAAGAGGAGCTGCCATTGAAGCCTATATATAGACATCAAGAGAGCCAAGAAAGAGGAAGGAGGGAGTGCAATAGAATCAAAGAAAGGTGGTAGCAACTAGAAGTGAAGAAACACAAACTCTCCTCTCTACATACTAGAAATAATGCTTTCTTTTATCTTTAGGAGTAGTTGTTCAATAGATATGCAAGGCTAAGCTCTTTTCTTGGTTGCAAGGACGCAGAAACTTTCAGATTTCAAGAACTGTGAGATTTATTCTTCATTTATTTTCAGTTTGTATTATGAATGAGTATGATTGTTTTCCTATGCATGTTTTCTATGATTGTTGTTGATAATTGCTAGAGCGGACTCTAAGTTATTATTGTGAACAATCTATTGCTAAGTTTGGTATCAAAACCGGAGTTAGGGTATATAAACTTGTGAAGCAACTAAGCTTGATAATTGTGGCGGAACTACGTTATTAAACTTAGGGAAAACATTCGATCAAAGCAACACAAGCAGACAACTTGGTTGTTAAGATTAATGAATTTATCTAGATCTTAAGGCTGCCATTAGATTAAATCATTAGTGCGGACACTGTGATTATTTGTTGGTTAGGGCTAGTTATACGGCGGATCCGTTAATTAACCAAAGTTAAGAAAAGATAAAAATTCAGAATATAAACTGGAGTTTCGTTTCAAGGATCGGTTCTGATTTCTGTAGGTGGATGTGTGCTTGTGACCAAGGTTTGTTTTCTTGATAAATTTCAGTTTTAATTGATTGTGTTCACTAGTTTAATTTCTTCCATAGTTTAGATTATCACAAATCAAAACCCCCCAATTGCATAACGTATAGCATAAAAATCTAAACTAAATCTTCCTCGTGGGATCAATCCCTTGCTTGCTCTATACTATCTTGTGTGATTTAAGTGTAAGGGTAATTAATTTGTGCGACCGCGACATCGCAACAAATTTTGGCGCCGTTGCCGGGGAAGTAATTTTAGTTAATTCTTGTGCTTGTACTGTTATTTTTATTTGCTGTGATTATTATTTATTATTATTCAGAAAAAAAAAACAAAAAAAAAGTTTTTTGCTTGCGGCGGTACTGTTCACTTGCCGCAACGGTACTGTTCAAAACAGATTTGTTTGTGGAATTAAGGTTCGACCTTTTGTTGTCTGAAGGGAAATGACGTTTTGAACAAGACTAGTGGTAAACCACTAACCTTACCATTTCGAGGCCAAATTCCTCTGTTATCTAAGGTTTTTAGGCAATTTTAGTTTCCTAGCGTTGGATTTTCATATAATTTGCATTATTTTTCGTCTCTTGTGTGGTTTCTTTCTTTTGAATTTTCTTAGCAATTGATGCCTGTGACCCGTTCTACTAATCAAATTCAAGTGCAGGTTGATTTTGAAATAGAAAGCACTTTACGTAGGTTAAGAAAGGAAGCTCGCCTCAACACCATGGCTATTGCAAGACAACAAACACTCAAGGAGCTTGCTGCTCCTAATGTGGAAAATCAGCCACTATGCATAAACATTGACAATAATGTAAACTTTGAGCTCAAATCTAGTTTTATACATTTGTTACCAACATTTAATGGTCTTGCAGGAGAAGATCCACATACTCATCTCAAGGAGTTCCATATGGTTTGTGTTGGCATGAAACCGAATGGAGTTGATGAAGAACAGGTTAAGTTGAAAGCTTTCCCTTTCTCTTTAAAAGGGGCAGCAAAGGCATGGCTTTTCTCTATTCTCCCAGGATCTATTGGAACTTGGAATGCCATGAAGAAGATTTTCCTTGAGAAGTATTTCCCAGCATCTCGAGTTGCCAACATAAGGAAAGAAATATGTGGGATTCGGCAATCTCATGGAGAGACACTCTCTGAGTATTGGGAAAGATTTGAGCAACTGTGCATTCAATGTCCTCATCATCAAATACCCGATCAGTTGCTCATTCAATATTTCTATGAAGGATTAATGCCTACTGACCGTAGTATCATTGATGCTGCAAGTGGAGGCGCATTGGTGGATAAGACACCCGAGGCTGCACGCCAATTGATCTCAAACATGGCAGCCAACTCAAAACAGTTTGGCACTCGTGGAGACTTCTCCAACAAACGAGTAAATGAGGTAAGTATTTCTAACATTGAGAATAAAGTTAATGATCTTACTTCTCTTGTGCGTTCTTTGGCTTGTGGAAATGTGCAGCAGGTGAAAGTTTGTAGCATATGCTCCTTACAAGGACATGCTTCAGATATGTGCCCAACAATGCAAGAAGATTATATTGAACAAGCTCATGCAATTGATGGAGCATTCAACGGACAGCTCCAGCGTAAATATGATCCCTTTTCCAACACGTACAATCCCGGATGGAGAGATCATCCTAACTTACGCTATGGCAACCCATCCCAACAAGGCAATCAAGGCCGACAATTCCATCCCCATGGATTTCAGCCCCAACAGAATTATCAAGCAAGACAACCCCCTCCATTCACAAACTCCAATGTTACTGGGTCGTCATCCAATGATGATCTTCGTGAGATGATGAAAACTTTGGCTTCTAATACTGTTACCTTGCAACAAAATGTCATGTCTTTTCAACAGGAAACAAGGTCAAGTATTCACAACTTGGAGAAGCAAATGGGGCAAGTAGCTTCAAGTGTAGGGAAATTGGAGGCACAAATGAATGGAAAATTGCCTTCCCAGGCATTGAATCCAAAAGAGAATGTTAGTGCGATCATGCTGAGAAATGGGAAAGAACTTGAAGAGAAAAGGTCGAAAGAGATTGAGATGGAGGAAGAAGAAGAGATAGAAACTGAATTAAGTACAAAGAAGAAACATCCTTCTCCTTTCCAAACTGAAACAACGACCAACACTCCAAAGGTAACTCCTCACTCAATGAATTCTAGTTTTAAAGCAATTCCACCCTTTCCTGTGAGTTCTTCTAGGTCAAAGAAAGAGGACAAAGAAAAAGAAATTTTAGAGATTTTCAAGAAAGTAGAACTCAACATTCCTTTGCTTGATGCTATCAAGCAAATTCCCAAGTATGCCAAATTTTTGAAGGAGTTGTGTACTACCAAGAGAGCTTTCAAATTGAAAGGTCATGAAATGGTAAGTATGGGTGAAGTTGTGTCTGCTATTGTTCAAAAGAATATGCCTTTAAAGCAAAAAGACCCAGGTGCGTTTACTATCCCATGTGTTATTGGTAATGCTAGTTTTAAAAGAGCTTTATGTGATTTAGGTGCATCCATTAGTGTTATGCCTAAACATGTTTATGATTCTCTTAGTCTGGAACCTTTGAATAAAACTAGCATTGTAATACAACTTGCAGATCGTAGTTTTGTTTACCCACTTGGTGTGATAGAAGATGTTCTAGTCAAGATTGATAGTTTGGTTATTCCATGTGATTTTTATATTCTTGATATGGAACATGATTCTTGTGATTTATTAACCAGCACTCCTATATTGTTTGGGAGACCATTCTTGAAAACTGCCAATACAAAGATTGATTGTGGTAAGGATACCTTGTCTATGGAGGTAGGAGATGAAAAAATTGAATTCAATTTTCATGATGCAATGAAATATCCTTAGAGCAATGTTTATTCTATCACATGCTATGACCAAATTGATAAGTGTGTGCAGCAAGTTTGTGATTTTGATTGCGAAGATGGATTAAGCATAGCTTTGAGCTATGGCTATGATTTCACCAAGATAGAAGAGATGGAGAGGCACATATGTGTTCCCCAAAACATGCACGAATCAGTATTGGCCTTACAAGCTTTACAAACCGTTCCCCATGGTAATGTCTTTATTGATTTATTACTCTCACATAAAAAGCTTTTGCCATCTATTTTACAGGCCCCTGAGTTAGAATTAAAACCTTTGCCCGATAATTTGAAGTATGTATTCATTGGCGACAACAATACACTTCCTGTTATCATAGCAAAAGGTTTGACAAGTATACAAGAGGAAAAACTTGTGAAGTTGTTGTGTGATCACAAAACGGCCATTGGATGGACTTTAGCTGACATCAAGGGCATTAGTCCCTCAATGTGTATGCATCACATACTATTGGAGGACAACGCAAAACCAACAAGGGAACTGCAAAGGAGGTTGAACCCACCTATGATGGAGGTAGTGAAAGCTGAAATTTTAAAACTGTTAGATGCAGGAGTCATTTACCCCATCACTGACAGTAAATGGGTGGCGCCAATCCATGTGGTGCCTAAAAAGACTGGAATCACATTGGTGAAAAACAAAAATGATGAGCTCATTCCTACTCGCATCTCGAGTGGATGGAGAATGTGTGTTGATTATAGAAAGCTCAATCTTTCTACACGCAAAGATCATTTCCCATTACCATTCATAGATCAAATGCTTGAACGCCTAGCAGGTAAGTCTTTTTATTGCTTTCTTGATGGATATAGTGGATACAATCAGATTGTTATTAATCATGAGGACCAAGAAAAAACTACATTTACTTGTCCATTTGGTACATATGCATATAGGAGAATGCCTTTTGGTCTTTGTAATGCTCCTGCAACTTTTCAAAGATGCATGATGAGTATTTTTTCTAACTATGTTGAAAGAATAATCGAGGTTTTTATGGATGATTTCACGGTGTATGGTGATTCTTTTGATAAATGTTTAGAAAATTTATCTTTGATCCTAAAAAGGTGCATTGAAACAAACCTTGTCTTGAACTATGAAAAGTGTTATTTTATGGTAGAACAAGGAATAGTTCTTGGGCATGTTGTGTCTTCACGTGGATTACAAGTTGATAAAGCTAAGATAGATGTTATTTCATCATTGCCTTACCCCTCATGCGTGAGGGAAGTTCGTTCTTTTCTAGGTCATGCAGGTTTCTATCGACGCTTTATCAAAGATTTCTCGAAGATTACAGCACCTTTATGCAGACTATTAGCCAAAGAAGTGGATTTTGTGTTTGATCAAGCCTGTAAAGATGCTCATGATGAGCTTAAGAGACGTGTCACATCTGCCCCTATCATCCAACCACCAAATTGGGATGAACCTTTTGAGATAATGTGTGATGCGAGTGACTATGCGGTAGGAGTTGTGCTTGGGCAAAGAATTGGGAAGAATTTGCATGTTATTGCCTACGCTTCTCGCATGTTGGATGGAGCACAATGCAATTACCATACAACTGAAAAGGAACTTTTTGCAGTGGTGTTTGCTCTTGAAAAATTCAGGTCATATCTACTTGGTACAAAAGTCATTATTTTTACTGACCATGCAGCTCTCAGGTATCTTTTGAAGAAGAAGGAGTCCAAACCAAAACTGATTAGGTGGATCTTGCTTTTACAAGAATTCGATCTTGAGATCAAAGACAAAAAAGGTGCCGAAAACCATGTGGCTGATCACTTGAGTCGACTAAGGACCGATGATATTCCAACTGAAACAATAAGAGAAACATTTCCTGATGAACAGTTGTATATGTTGCACTCCTCTACAAGACCATGGTATGCTGATTTGGTGAACTATTTAGTCACTAAAGAATTCCCTCCAGGTTTGTCTACATCCCAAAAGGACAAGTTACGAGCTGATGCTAAATATTATTTTTGGGATACTCCTTACTTGTGGAAATTTTGTGTGGATCAAGTAGTAAGGAGATGTGTACCACAGGATGAATTTCATTCTATTCTCACTTTTTGTCATTCTCATTCTTGTGGTGGGCATTTTGGAGCAAAAAGAACAGCCCACAAGGTACTTCAAAGTGGTTTCTATTGGCCTTCTATTTTTAAAGATGCATATCACTTCTGCAAATCATGTGAAAAATGCCAAAGAACAGGTAATATCACTCATAAAAATCAAATGCCTTTAACAAATATTCTTGTAAGTGAAATTTTTGATGTTTGCGGTATTGACTTTATAGGTCCATTTCCTTCTTCTTTTGGAAATCTTTATATTCTTCTTGCTGTTGATTATGTGTCCAAATGGATTGAGGCGAAAGCCACACGAACTAACGATGCTAAGGTTGTTTTAGATTTTGTCAGGACTCACATATTTGATAGGTTTGGCATCCCTAAAGCTATCATCAGTGATCGTGGCACTCATTTCTGCAATCGTTCCATGGAAGCATTGCTACGCAAATATCATGTGACTCATCGAACATCCACAGCATATCATCCGCAAACAAATGGCCAAGCTGAAATTTCCAATCGAGAAATCAAGTCCATTTTGGAGAAAATAGTGCAACCTAACCGACGAGATTGGAGTCTACGCCTTGGAGATGCACTTTGGGCTTATAGGACTGCTTATAAATCACCTATAGGAATGTCACCTTATAGAATGATTTATGGGAAAGCATGTCATCTACCGGTGGAGCTTGAACACAAAGCTTTTTGGGCCATTAAACAATGCAACATGGATTATGATGCTGCTGGGATTGCAAGAAAATTGCAACTGCAAGAGTTGGAAGAAATTCGAAATGATGCTTACGAGAATGCAAAAATTTACAAAGAAAAGACTAAGAATCTTCATGACCGAATGCTTACAAGAAAGGAATTTCATGTTGGAGACAAAGTCCTTCTTTATCATTCGCGTTTAAAACTTTTTCCTGGAAAATTGGGCTCTCGTTGGATTGGACCCTTTGTTGTTTCTAATATTTTTCCTTATGGTGCAGTTGAAATTACAAGTTTAGAAACCAGCAAAGTACTCAAGGTCAATGGACATCGTTTGAAACCTTTCTATGAAGGTTGGACGGCAGAACTCACCGCTTCTGTAGAGTTAGCTGAACCAATCTATGAAGAATGAGCATGCCACATGTCAAGCCAATGACATAAAACAAAAGCGCTTACTGGGAGGCCACCCAGCACAAAAAAATATATATATATCAGATTTGCTTTCTTTTTCCTTATCTTTTACTTTTTTGTATTTTAATTTATTTTCTGCCATTCTCTTATGTTCCTTTGCTTTTATTTCAACATTGAGGACAATGTTGTGTTTTAAGTGTGGGGGTATTGGGAGAATTTTTATTTTCTTATTTTAGTTTTCTTTGTTGTTCAAAAAAAAAAATTATGTTTGATCTTTTTAACTCCCATTGGTTTTTGAGAATATGAGTATTATGTATGAGAATTAATTGAGTTAGATGAAGATATAAATCAAATGAAGTAGTATGCATGCAAATTTTAAGGTTTAATTGATTTAAGGATTGACTTTGAGAATATGTCATGTTGACTTTATAGTGTTATACCAATGCAAGCTTTTGAGCCTTCCACATTATATTCTTTGAGTGTGCATTCTTTCAATGATATGTATCTCTAGAACTTGCTTCATATCTTATTGAGATTATATTCCATTACAAATATACATGAAGATGATAAAGGCATTAGGAATTTCAATCACTTGAACCAAAAAGCCAACTTAAAGCATATTATCCTTAGTGAGCCCCTTTTGAGCTTATTTATCTTTTCTTTATCCATGTATAAGCCTTAACTTTATATATGTTTTCCTTTTCCCCTGGCCAAGGATTAGTAGAGCATGTACTTGTGATATTTCATGGAATTATGGTTGGAAATTATGTGAAAAGAAAAAAAAGAAGTGATGCTTGATGAAAAGAAAGGCAAAATTACAAAAAAAAGAAAAAGAAAAAAGAAAAAAAGACAGAAAAGTTCATTTATGTTCTTAAGATTTTATGTTGCAAAAGCTTAAAATCAAAAGAAGTTAAGCATTGGTGATTAAAGATGAAAAATTTATGAGCTTTGATGGAATATCTTGTTTGAAATATCATTTTTCAGAATGCTCTACTTTCTTTGATTTGAACCTTTTCTTTTACTCTCTTTTACCTCACCTTAACCTTAGCCCAATTACAACCGGAAAATAAGACCTTTTGATTCATGCATTGTTTGTAATATATTAATAATGGAGATGAGATTGAAAAGCAAGCTTATGGTAGAACATACTCTTTGATTGAATTTGAGAGATTTAGACACATAAACCCTAAACACATGAGTGTTGGAGTGTATATCAATGAGAGGACCTATCACTTTGGCATGGCATAGATTTCATTTAAATACCGATGATTGATTGAATTTTGAAGTTTGCATGTAAACAAATTCATAAAAATTTATTTATTTTATTCTTTTTTATTATATTCTTATTAATAATGCTTGTACTCTTGGACATTGATGGGAGATTAAGAGATTGATCATAGTTATTTTCAATTTAATTTTATTTATCCTTTCTCGAGGACGAGCAAGAGCTAAGTGTGGGGGTATTTGATGTAACCATATTATTCGATAGTTTCACCCACTTTTACCTAATGTTTTGTCCATGTTTTATATGTAAAATGCCTTGATATTCTTTGTTTTATGTTTTGAAGGCACTTTTGGATGAAAAATGCAAAAAGGAGTAAATTGGAGATAATTGGCAGATTTGACGTTCAGTCGATGTTTTGTGCAGAGTGTGAGTTCTAGAGATCAAAATGAAGTGATTCCAGTGGCTCTAAAAAGCTAACATCCATACCTTTCTGGAAATGTAATGCAAGAAAAATACAAAGAGGAAGATCATGGAAATCACATCCTTCAAAGTCAAATCTCGTATTCTGCCACTGTTGACCTTTGTCCATTCAAAATTCCATATCTGGAGCTATAGAAGTCCAATTGATGCAAACTTAATTGTGTTGGATTCATGACTCAAAGGTCTAGAAACGCTCCAAGTTTCAGCCAAAAACGATGTCAGATGAGGGCGATATGATTTTTCAAAGATGACAACTGAATTCTGCCAGCAATCAGGTTTCGTGAAGAAATGAGTCCAAATTATGTTTCGAAGCTTCTAAACTATCATCCAAGTTATAATTTCAGCAATTTAGCCCCTCTAGTAAATCAATCTAGAAGGTCAAGAAAAGTAGCCACCAACCTCAATCCACCAACCTCAAATCACCAACCACAAACCAGCTGCAAGTTGGAATGCTGCCATTGTCAAAGAAGGAGGCTACAATGGTGGGTTGTTTGTGGTGACTACTAATGTCAAAGTTTGGCAAGTTTGGCAGCCACCATTGTTGATAAAGAAGCAAGAGGAGCTGCCATTGAAGCCTATATATAGACATCAAGAGAGCCAAGAAAGAAGAGGAGGGAGTGCAATAGAATCAAAGAAAGGTGGTAGCAATTAGAAGTGAAGAAACACAAACTCTCCTCTCTACATACTAGAAATAATGCTTTCTTTTATCTTTAGGAGTAGTTGTTCAATAGATATGCAAGGCTAAGCTCTTTTCTTGGTTGCAAGGACGCAGAAACTTTCAGATTTCAAGAACTGTGAGATTTATTCTTCATTTATTTTCAGTTTGTATTATGAATGAGTATGATTGTTTTCCTATGCATGTTTCCTATGATTGTTGTTGATAATTGCTAGAGCGGACTCTAAGTTATTATTGTGAACAATCTATTGCTAAGTTTGGTATCAAAACCGGAGTTAGGGTATATAAACTTGTGAAGCAACTAAGCTTGATAATTGTGGCGGAACTACGTTATTAAACTTAGGGAAAACATTCGATCAAAGCAACACAAGCAGACAACTTGGTTGTTAAGATTAATGAATTTATCTAGATCTTAAGGCTGCCATTAGATTAAATCATTAGTGCGGACACTGTGATTATTTGTTGGTTAGGGCTAGTTATACGGCGGATCCGTTAATTAACCAAAGTTAAGAAAAGATAAAAATTCAGAATATAAACTGGAGTTTCGTTTCAAGGATCGGTTCTGATTTCTGTAGGTGGATGTGTGCTTGTGACCAAGGTTTGTTTTCTTGATAAATTTCAGTTTTAATTGATTGTGTTCACTAGTTTAATTTCTTCCATAGTTTAGATTATCACAAATCAAAACCCCCCAATTGCATAACGTATAGCATAAAAATCTAAACTAAATCTTCCTCGTGGGATCGATCCCTTGCTTGCTCTATACTATCTTGTGTGATTTAAGTGTAAGGGTAATTAATTTGTGCGACCGCGACATCGCAACACATTACATGCATTCATTGAAAAGCAAGAGACAATCAATACTCAAAATGCTCAAACCATGGTTGATTTGAAAGATACTCTTGCAAAGTTCACATCTGCTCTCAGTTTTCAGGAGAAAGGTAAGTTTCCATCTCAACCCCAGCAAAATCCCAAAGGGCAATACAATTCAAGTACAAGCAGTTCTGGAAGCCAACATCTGGATCAAGTCAAATCAGTCACTACTCTCCGCAGTGGTAAGGTTATTAAAAAACCTATTCTTGAACCTTGTGAGAAAGAAGATGAGTTAGTCTCCAAGGGTAAGGAAATGGTTGAACCTGATCATTGCAAGGAAGAGACTGATTCCCCACCAGCACTTCCATTTCCTCATGCCATGACCAAACAAAGAAAAGTCAATCACAATTCTAAAATCTTTGAAACTTTCAAACAGGTAAGGATTAATATACCTTTGCTAGATGCTATTAAACAGTTACCATCTTATGCTAAATTTTTGAAAGATCTATGCACTGTAAAGAGAAAATTGAATGTGAAAAAGAAAGCCTTCTTAGTCGAACAAGTAAGTGCCATTCTTCAGAACAATAATGCTTTGAAATATAAAGACCCTGGTTGTCCTACAATTTCTTGCTTTATTGGAGAACATAAAATTGACAGAGCTTTACTTGATCTTGGAGCTAGTGTGAATTTACTTCCATATTCGGTTTTTCAAAGTCTAAATCTCGGTGAGTTAAAACCTACTTCTGTTACTCTTTTACTTGCTGATAGATCTATAAAAATGCCTAGAGGAATAGTTGAAGATGTGTTAGTACAAGTTGATAAATTCATCTTTCCTGTGGATTTTATTGTCTTGGATACACAACCTGTTGAAGCATGCAATTCAATTCCTGTTATTTTAGGACGTCCATTTCTTGCAACTTCTAATGCATTGATTAATTGTAGGAATGGAGTGATGAAGTTATCTTTTGGAAACATGACATTAAAAATGAATGTTTTTAACATTTGCAAGCAACCTGGAGATGACAATGATTTACAGGAAGTAGATTTTATTGAAAAAATAATTTACGATCAATTTGAAAATTCTTCCAATGAAATTGGGTTTAATGAATCTGAAGATTTGCAAATGGTTTGTTTTCAGGAAGAATCAAAGGCAAATATTTGGAGACCAAAAATTGAGGAATTGCCACCACGATCAATTGAGTCCATACCTTCAAGTGTTCAACCACCAAAACCCGATTTGAAGCCATTACCATGTAATCTCAAATACTCATTTTTGGGAGAAAATGAAACTTTTCCGGTAATAATTTCTTCCAAACTTAATGTTCATCAAGAAGGTAAGTTATTACAAACTCTTAAAATGCACAAAAATGCATTAGGATGGACCATAGCTGACATAAAAGGAATTAGTCCTTTGATTTGCACACACAAGATTTATTTGGAGGAAAATGCTAAACCCTCTAGAGAAATGCAACGAAGGCTTAATCCTAATATGAAAGAAGTAGTGAGAAATGAAGTCATTAAACTTCTAGATAATGGAATCATTTATCCTATTTCTGACAGCAAATGGGTAAGTCCTACCCAAGTTGTACCTAAAAAGTCTGGAGTTACTGTGATAACAAATGAGAAAAATGAGTTAATTCCAACGAGGACTATTACTGGTTGGCGTATGTGCATTAACTATAGGAAACTTAATTCAATGACTAGAAAAGATCACTTTCCTTTACCTTTCATGGATCAAATTCTAGAAAGAGTTGTAGGTCATGAATTTTATTGTTTCCTAGATGGTTATTCAGGTTACAACCAAATTGAAATTGCATTTGAAGATCAAGAGAAAACTACTTTCACATGTCCATTTGGTACATTTGCATATCGAAGGATGCCTTTTGGATTATGTAATGCATCAGCCACGTTTCAAAGATGCATGCTTAGCATATTTAGTGATATGGTTGAACGCTTTCTTGAGATATTTATGGATGATTTTTCTGTTTTTGGTGATTCATTTGATAATTGTTTAACTAATTTGGAAAAGGTTTTGAACAGGTGTGAAGAGAAGAATCTTGTGTTGAATTGGGAAAAATGTCATTTTATGGTAACAAACGGCATTGTACTTGGTCACATTGTTTCATCAATAGGAATTGAGGTTGATAAATCTAAAATTGAGTTAATTGCCAACTTGCCAACACCAAAATCTGTTAAAAATGTTAGATCATTTTTAGGACATGCTGGTTTTTATAGAAGGTTTATCAAAGATTTTAGTATAATATCTAAGCCATTGTGTAACCTTCTAACAAAGGATAATGTTTTTGAATGGACTGAATATTGTGAAGAAGCCTTTGTTAAACTTAAAAACCTGCTTACATCTGCTCCTGTTATTCAACCTCCTGATTGGTCATTACCTTTTGAAATAATGTGTGATGCTAGTGATTATGCCGTGGGTGCTGTTTTAGGACAAAGAAAAGATAAGAAACCCTATGTCATTTACTATGCAAGTAAAACTTTAAATAGTGCTCAAATAAATTACACAACCACTGAAAAAGAATTACTTGCTGTAGTATTTGCGTGTGAAAAATTCAGATCTTATCTTGTTGGCTCACCTGTTATTGTTTTTAGCGATCATGCAGCGTTGAAATATCTTCTTTCCAAGAAGGATTCTAAAGCTAGATTGGTGCGGTGGATTTTGTTACTTCAAGAATTCGATATCACAATCAAGGATAAGAAAGGCACCGCAAATGTTGTCGCAGATCATTTGTCAAGATTGACAACTGATTCGAAATCGGACATCACGCCAATCGATGACTACTTTCCTGATGAATCTTTACTTTCTGTCACTACAATGCCTTGGTTTGCTAATATTGTTAATTTTCTTGTTTCAGGACATTTGCCAGCGCATTGGGGCACCCAAGACAAAAGAAAGTTCTTGAACGAAGTGAAGAAATTTTATTGGGATGACCCTTATTTATTCAAATATTATCCTGATCAAATATTTCGAAGATGCATTCCCGACAATGAGGTAAGTAATGTCATTAAATTTTGTCATTCTGAGGCATGTGGAGGTCATTTTTCGTCAAAAAAGACAGCCGCAAAAATCTTACAATGTGGATTTTATTGGCCCACCATGTTTAAGGACACGCATGCATTCTGCAAGACTTGTGAAAATTGTCAAAAGTTAGGATCTCTTTCAAAACGTCACATGATGCCTTTAAGTACTATTCTTGTCATTGAAATCTTTGACTGTTGGGGTATAGATTTTATAGGTCCATTTCCTCCATCATTTGGTTTTGTGTACATATTAGTCGCAGTAGACTATATTTCAAAATGGATAGAAGCAATTCCAAGTCGTAACAACGATCATAAAACAGTCATTAAGTTTTTGAAAGAAAACATTTTGAGTCGATTTGGAATCCCTCGGGCCATGATAAGTGATGGTGGAACACATTTCTGCAATAAGCCATTTGAGTCTTTAATGAAAAAATATGGAATCACTCACAAAGTTGCCACCCCTTATCACCCCCAGACAAATGGACAAGTAGAACTTGCTAATAGGGAGATCAAACAAATCTTGGAAAAAACAGTGAACCCTAATCGAAAGGACTGGTCTTTAAGACTTAATGATGCACTTTGGGCCTATCAAACTGCTTTTAAAACATCATTAGGTATGTCACCTTATAGGTTGGTTTATGGAAAACCTTGTCATTTGCCTGTGGAACTTGAATACAAAGCTTATTGGGCTATTAAAGCTTTCAATTCAAACCTGGATGATGCGAGTCAGCTGCGTAAGTTACAAATAAATGAGCTTGAAGAAATAAGAAATGATGTATATGAGAATTCAAAAATTCATAAAGCAAGAATCAAAGACTTTCATGATAAAAGAATCTTGAGAAAAACATTTGATGTTGGTCAAAAAGTTTTGCTTTATAATTCTCGACTCCATTTATTTCCTGGAAAGCTAAGATCAAGATGGAGCGGTCCATTTATTGTGAAACATGTATATCCTTATAGGGCCTTTGATATTGAGAATCCAAAGAATGGTAATGTTTTCAAGGTCAATGGACATCGTTTGAAAGCTTACTTTGATAATTTTCCTAGTGAAAATGAATCCATTGGTTTGAATGATCCTGTATATGAAGGTTGATTATTTTGTTTTTCTCATATTTTTTTTTTGTGTGTTTCTTTTTGGTGTGACTTTTGTTTTGCTAGTCTTTCTCCAACCCCGATCAAATGGCGGATAACGGTACTCCGTGACTCTTAAGTCGGTTCTTTCAGTTTCCCATGATAATTGATATCTCTGTATATATTTGTTCAATTCCTTGTTCCTTCTCTTTTCTTTACATCTCTTCTGCACTTCTCTTTAAAAACAAAACAAAAAATGGACACCACTCTTGAAAAATTGAAAAAGTATTTTCCTGCTCTGCCTCAGAATGCGATTACAAAAATTTACCGTGCTAGGTGTGAAAGATTGAGGTTGTTAATGAACCATGGAATTCCTGAAGATATTCGCTGGATAATTGAAGCAAAGATCCGATTATCAGGTGAGTCTTCCAACTCTTTTATTTCATACATGCCTGGGACAAGTAAAAGCACTTTTGCAAAGAAACGTCGTGCAAAACGACTACAAGTCTGTCACCGATGTGCCAAATGGACTTGTAATACAAAATGTCGTTCTTTAGGAATGGTATCTATAAACCGTGAAGATAAAATACAATTCATTAAGGATGGCTTGAGTAAGGAGTCTTTAGATAATCTTCTATTAACTCTTGAGACGCATCCTAGTGGAGATGTGCATCGTGCAATTCATGATTTATGGCCTCATTTTCATAAAGAACATGATCGACTTAGTCTTGGGAATCTGACTGAAAAAGACCCTGTTTGCCAGTTTTTAAGAAAACTGGATGGGAAGCCTATCCCCGACCCATAGAGGGCGTTTAAGACGTTCTTGGACGTAAAACCAAGGGAAAGCTGTGAGCCACAATCACAACTGCTTGTACATACATTTTTTTTTAATATATATATATATAATAATAAAATAATACCAATAAATAAATAAATAAAAAAGAAAGAGAGAGAGAGTAAGACTTCAGCTAGCCTACATATAGGTGGTATGCTTTGCATTTTCAATTGTTCATCTATAAAATCTTCTCTTCCTTCCCATCATTTCTACTTAACCCATTCATTCAGCATATATAGAAGTGTGTAGAAATGGCGAGTTCCTCTGTTTCTAAAATAAAAACTATTTGTGTTTTTGGTGGATCTAGTCCTGGGAAAGAAAAAGAATTTTTAGAATCAGCAAATCATCTTGGTCGGGTACTAGCTGAGAGAAAGATTCATTTAGTCTATGGGGGAGGCAGTCTTGGGTTAATGGGGGGTGTTTCAATAGCTGCATTTGTAGGAGGCAATCAAGTTTTGGGGGTTGTCCCCAAAGCTTTAGCCGAAGGGGACATCATTGGAAAAACAATTAGAGAGGAATTACAGGTCTCTACAATGTCTGATAGAATGAATACAATGTTTAACCATGCCGATGCCTTCATTGCCTTACCAGGTGGTCTAGGTACATTGGAAGAGATCTTTCATATTTCCTCTTGGGCCCAACTGAACATTCACCATAAACCTATAGGTTTGTTAAATGTTAATGGTTTTTATGATAATTTGTTATCTTTTCTTGATCAAGCTGTGGAACAGGAATTTCTAACATTTTCGGCACGACAAATCATAATCTCTGCTGCTACTGCTGAACAATTGATTGACCAACTACAATCTTTCATCCCTGTAATTGATCCCTCCATGAGTCAACTCAATTGGTCAAACATGAAACGCCATAAAAAGCTTAAATTGGATTTGAGCCTTAGTTTGTGAAAAATTATGTCTTTTGGTTTTATTAATAGCATAATATTTGTGTTTTGTTGTTTCTTATATTTGTTTTAGTGTGTTTCAGGTTTGTCAATAGTCATTGTTTCAGGTGATATCTTCTACACTCTATCTTTTTGCTTAGAACATTGAGGACAATGTCTCATTTTGGTTGGGGGGAGAGGGTAGTAGTTGATATTAAAAAAAAAAAAAATTTATTACGTAACTTTATTTTCTATTATTTAAACCATTTGCAAAACTATTGTTACTAGGATGGCAGAGTAACGGAGGAACTTTAGTGACTCTTGAGACGCATCTTAGTAAACATTCTGAACAAGGTCTATTATAATACTTCTTGAAATATTCAGGTTTACAAACTCTTAGATTGTTATTTATAGATTCTGTTTATATGCTCATCTAACAAGTATTTCTAAACCTTCATTTTCACACACACACTCGAACATATGATTGTGGGTTGCACATTGGATTATTACATTATTTGTGTTCTTTTGTTAAAGGTAACAACTAAGGGAAAGGGATAGTATATAATATGCAAAAAAAAAAAAACAAAATAATAATAATAATAATAATAATAATAAAAAAAACGAAGTAGATAAGTTTGGTTTCGTAGCCTCCTTGACTTAAGCAAATAAGCCCGAAGGGGTGTTTGAACACCTAGTACCCTAAAGTCAACTGACTTGGGAGTTATTGGCCCAGTGCTTGTTACATGGGTTGAGGAGAAAGCTTAAAGGAATCAAACATTGCACTATCTACATATCAGTATTTGCAACCCGAGTTACTAAGCTCGTAGGGGTGTCTCAACACCTGATGCCCTAAGACCAACTGGTCTGGGAGTCATTTGCCGAAAGCTCGTTACATGGGTTCAGGATACATTGTGCTATAAATTCTTGCTTTTTTAAAAAAAAAGAGAAAAAAAAAAGATAACAATCCCAACCCAAGGAAGTTAACTTTAAACATTAGAACAAAAATTTTGTTTTCTTCCATGAAAAGCTCCATCGCTATGTTTTGATTTATTGAGCACCGAAAGAAGGTTTACTAATACCTTGTTTAAGAGGTATTAAGCAGATATATAAATTTAATGAGAGTTTGTTTATCTGGATAGATTAATAGAAGTTAAATGATGAATGCCTTGCTTTGTGGTATTTGCAAATTATTTTTCTATTTTAATGCTTTGATTACTAGGGACTAGTAATAAGCTGGTTGGGGGGTGTGATTAGTACTTAAAAGTGCATTCTCATTAAGGATTTATGTCATCATATTGCACCTAAAGTATCATTAAATTCCCTAACAAAAGCATGTTTTATATTAGCAAGTCTAAAAATATAATATACCTTTAATTCATGGTAAATGTTCATCCTAAATGCAGGTCTATCACATAAATAAAAGGATTGATTGATGAGTTTAAGGATTGAAATTGAAAGGATAAAAAGAAGGCCAAACTTAGCAAAGTGTTGCTGGTGCATTCCAAACTCGAACACCGTTCAGTAATTTGATCATATCTGGAGCTGTAGATATCAGATTTAGGTCCATTTTATATCAATGGAAAGGTAAGACATAGACCTACAACTTTCATATGAAGTCAAAGACTCAGTTCTGCCGTTTTCAAGCCCAAATCTTAGCAACAACGAAGACGTCGGAAGCTGTCCTGCAGCTCAAGCACTATTCGGTTTTTGGCTCATATCTTAAGTTCTAGAAGTCCAAATGAGCTCTGGTTTTTTTTGATGGAAAGCTGAGACAATTGCCCACAGATTCCATAATTTAGTTGGCTATAATTCTGATGTGAGCAATGACGTTTTGGCCAGCCAACAATATAAAAAATCAGCCCACAATATCAAAAAACCAGCAGCCATTAATGTCAAAAACCAGCCACCAAATCAATGGATGCCCACCAATTCTTCAATCAATCAATAGTTCTGAAACTTAGCCTATAAAAGGAGGCATTGTCCATGTATTTAGTCATATTAATTTTCAGATCAAAGTTATCTTCTTGCTTTCTCTCTACATCTTTGTAATGTTCAAGTTTTCTTTTATGCTATAGTAATCTCTTGTTTATGCTCTTTCATTTCCTTTCCTATACTTAGTTAGCTTATATTATGTTTATGTTCTTATATTGTTTATTTGTGTTTTTCTCCTTCTTAATGTTTAGCTAAGTTAATTATGTCAAGGTGAAAAGGTTTCTCTAATGGTGTTAGAATAGGTATAATATAAACTCAACATGAGCTTTAAATGTTTATATCCAAGAAAGATTGTTATTAACATGTTTTATCTTTTATCTTACTAATTCTTAATACCTTGCTTATTAAATGTTTAATTTAGATTTGTGTTGTATAATATTTGGTACATCAAATGCTTGATCTTTCATAGTTTTCGGCCGAAATCGTTATTATGATAGAAACTTGATTTGTTGTTAACATAAACTAGCAACATGAATGCTTGATGATATTTATAAGTATGGTATTACTTATATAAGATAATTAATATGATCATGTTAGTAATTTATAATGAGCTAATAACGAGAAATCATCCGATTATAACCTCCTTTGTGTGTGGTTTCTAGTTGAGTAATAAAAAGAGTTTATATTATATTTATTTGAAATACCATTAGTGAATCCTATAACCTTGACATATGTTTTGTTATTGTTTAATCCTTACATCAATATCACATCCCAAAACTTTCTTCAACTCCTTTTCTGTTATTATTCTCTTTAAATCTTTTTCTTTATTTGTAATTTATATAATTCACCTCCCTGTGGTTCGACCCCGGTCTTGCCGGGTTATTTTACTTTGACACTCCTGCACTTGGGATAAGACATCAACTCTTTGATCGTGTCAGTTGTCCTACAATTTCTTGCTTTATTGGAGAGCATAAAATTGAAAGAGCCTTACTTGATCTTGGTGCTAGTGTGAATTTACTTCCATATTCAGTTTTTCAGAGTCTCAATCTAGGTGAGTTAAAACCAACTTCTATATCTCTTTTACTTGCCGATAGATCTGTAAAAGTGCCTAAAGGAATAATTGAAGATGTGTTAGTACAAGTTGATAAATTCATTTATCGTGTGGATTTTATTGTCTTGGACACAGAACCTATTGAAGCATGTAATTCATTTCCTGTTATTTTAGGACGTCCGTTTCTTGCAACTTCTAACGCATTGATTAATTGTAGGAATGGACTGATGAAGCTATCATTTGGAAACATGACATTGGAGATGAATATTTTCAACATTTGCAAGAAACCTGGAGATGATAATGATTTACAAGAAGTAGATCATATTGACGAATTAGTTTATGATCAACTTGAATCTACTTTAAGTAAAAATGAATTGGATGAATCTGAAGATTTGCAAATGATTTATGCTGAGGAAGAAATCACGGATGAAAAACGCACAGAAAATGTTAGTGTGAATCTTTTGTCAACAATGACAACAGATTCGACATCTGACATCACACCAATGGATGATTACTTTCCTAACGAATCCTTACTTTCTCTTAGTCCAATGCCTTGGTATGATAAAAATATTAATTTTCTTACTTTAGGAGATTTGCCAGCTGATTGGAGTAATCAAGACAAAGAAAAGTTTTTGAACGAAGTGAAGAACTTTTATTGTGATGACCCTAACTTATTCAAATATTGTCCTGATCAAATATTTCAAAGATTCATTCCCGACAATGAGGTAAGTAGTGTCATTAAACTTTGTCATTCTAAAGCATGTGGAAGTTATTTCTCGTCAAAAAAGACAGCTGCAAAAATCTTTCAAAATGGATTTTATTGGCCCACCATGTTCAAGGACACACATGCATTCTGCAAAACTTGTGAAAATTGTCAAAAGATTGATACTGGTCAAAAAGTTTTGTTGTATAATTCTCAACTCTATGCATTCCCTAAAGAGCTAAGATTAAGATGGACCAATCCTTGTGGGGCCTGTGATATTGAGAATTCAATGAATGACAATGATTTTAAGGAAAATGGACATCGTTTGAAAGCTCACTTTGATAATTTTCTTAATGAAAACGAATCAACTGGTTTGAATGATTTTGTAGATAAAGGTTGATTATTTTTTTCTCACATTGTTTTTGTGTTTCTTTTTGAGTGATTTGTGCTAGTTTCTCTCACCCCGGTCAAATGGCGGACAACGGTACTCCGTGACTTAAGTCGGTTCTTTCAGTTTCCCACAATAACTGATATTAGTGTATATATTTGTGCAATTCTTTGAATCTCCCAATTCTCATATGAAAATGGACACTAATCTTGAAAAATTGAAAAAGTATTTTCCCACTCTGCCTCAGAATGCGATTACAAAAATTTACCATGCTAGATGTGCAAGATTGAGATTGTTAATGAATCATGGAATTCCTGAAGATATTCGCTGGTTGATTGAAGCAAAGGTCCGATTATCAGGTGAGTCCTCTAATTCTTTCATTTCACACATGCCTGGAATAGGTAAAAGCACTTTTGCAAAGAAACGTCGTGCAAAACGACTAGAAGTCTGTCATCGATGTGCTAGATGGACTTGTAATACACAATGTTGTTCTTTAGGAATGGTATCTATAAACCGTGAAGATAAAATACAATTCATTAAGGATGGCCTAAGTAAGGAGTCTTTAGATAATCTCTTATTGACTCTTGAGACGCATCCTAGTGGAGATGTGCATCGTGCAATTCATGATTTATGGCCACTATTTCATAAAGAACATGATCGACTTAGTCTTGGGAATTTGACTAAAAAAGACCCTGTTTGCCAGTTTTTAAGAAAACTGGATGGGAAGCCTATCCCCGACCCCTAGAGGGCGTTTAAGCCGTTCTTGGACGTAAAACCAAGGGAAGATGTGAGCCACAATCACAACTACATGTACATAGACATGTTTTTTTTAAAGTAAATCAATAAATAAATAAAAAGAGAGAGAGAGAGAGTGTGAGAGTCTAGCTGGCCTACATATAGGTGTTATGATTTCCTTTCTAATTTCTCATCTATAAAACCCTCTTTTCCTTCCTTTCATTTCTACTCAACCCATACATTCAACAAATACAGAAGTGTGTAGAAATGGCAAGTTCCTCAAGTCATCAAATAAGAAATATTTGTGTTTTCGGTGGATCTAGTCCTGGGAAAGAAAAGGAGTTTTTAGAATCAGCAAACCATCTTGGTCAGGTGCTAGCTGAGAGAAAGATTCATTTAGTGTATGGGGGAGGCAGTCTTGGGTTAATGGGAGGTGTGTCAATAGCTGCATTTTTAGGAGGTAGTCAAGTTTGGGGGGTCGTCGCTGAAGCTTTGGCACAAGGGGACATCATTGGAAAAACAATTGGAGAGGAACTTCAGGTTTCCACAATGTCGGCTCGAATGAATGCAATGTTTAACCATGCTGATGCTTTCATTGCTTTACCAGGTGGTCTAGGCACATTGGAAGAGATCTTTCATATTTTCTCTTGGGCTCAATTGCACATTCACCATAAACCCATAGGTTTGTTAAATGTTAATGGTTATTATGATAAGTTGTTGTCTTTTCTTGATCATGCTGTGGAACATGAATTTCTAACATCTTCTGCACGACAAATCATAATCTCTGCTACTACTGCTGAACAATTGATTGAGCAACTACAATCTTTCATTCCTGTGATTGATCCTTCCATGAGTCGCATAAATTGGTCATCTACGGGAAGCCGTAAAAAGCTTAGATTGGATTTGAGCCTTCATTTGTGAATTTTTGTGTCTTTTGGTTTTATTATTGTGTTTTGTTATTTCTTATTTTTGTTTTAGTGTGTTTCAGGTTTGTCGGTGTTCGTTATTTCAGGTGATATCTTCTATACTCTATCTTTCTACCTTAAAACATTGAGGACAATGTCTCGTTTTGGTTGGGGGGAGAGGGTAGTAGTTGATAAAAAAATTTTTTTTTTTCATTTCATAAAGCATGTGCATAATTGTTGTTACTAGGATGGCAGAGTAAAGGAGCTCTTTTGTTAAAGTGACTCTTGAGACGCATCTTAGTAATCATTCTTAACAAGGTCTATTATAATACTTCCTGAAATATTCAGGTTTACAAACTCTCGTATTGTTACCACTTAATTCTGCTCATATACTTATTTAACATGTATTCTTAAACCTTAATTTACACACACACTCTTTAACATATGATTGTGGGTTGCATATTGGATTATTACATTATATTTGTTCTTTTGTTAAAGGTAACAACTAAGGGAAAGGGATTGTATATAATTAAAAAACAAAAAGAAAAAAAGAAAAAAAAATGATGATAATAAAAATGTAGATAAGTTTGGTTTCGTAGCCTCCCTAACCTAAGCAATTAAGCCCGAAGGGGTGTCTTAACACCTAATACCCTAAAGTCAACTGACTTGGGAGCTATTGGCCCAACGCTTGTTACATGGGTTGAGGAGAAAAGCTTAAGGGAATCAAACATTGCACTATCTACATATCAGTATCTGCGACCCGAGTTACTAAGCTCGTAGGGGTGTCTTAACACCTAATGCCCTAAGACCAACTGGTCTGGGAGTCATTAGCTGAAAGCTCGTTACATGGGTTAAAGATGCATGATGTTTTTAAAGTATATGTATATAGAGTTAAAAAAAAAGAAAGAAAAAAAAAAGACAAAAATAGTAATCCCAACCCAAGGAAGTTAACCTTAAACATTAGAACAAAAAATTTGTTTTCTTCCAAGAAAAGCCCCATAATTATGTGTTGATACATTGAGCACAAAAGAAAGGTTTATTAATAACTTGTTAAGTGGTATTGAGCAGATATATAAATTTAATGAGAGTTTGTTTATCTGGATAGATTAATGGAAGTTAAATGATGAATACCTTGCTTTGTGCAATTTGCAAATTGTTTTAACGTTTTAATTACTAGGGACTAGTAATAAGCTGGTTGAGGGGTGTGATTAGTACTTAAAAGTGCATTTTTATCATGGTTTTATATCATCATTTTGCACTTAAAGTATCAATAACTCCTTAACTAAAATATGTTTTATAATAATGTATCTAATAATATAAGATACCTATAATTTGTGGTAAATGTCTATTTTTAATGCAGGCCTATCACATAAATGAAAGGATTGATTGATGACTTGAAGAACTTAAATTGCAAGGATAAAGAGATGGTCAAACTTAGAGAAGAGATGTCGGTGCAATCCAAACCGGAACACTGTTCGGTAATTGGGTCATATCTGGAGCTACAGATCTCAGATTTAGGTCCAATTTATATGGATGGAAAGGTAAGACATAGGCCTACAACTTTCATATGGAGCCCAAGATCTAAAAAGGCCATTATCAAGTCCAAATTGTAGCAACAACAAAGAAGCCCGAATCTGTCTTCCAGCCCGAGCACCGTTCGGTATTTTGGCTATATCTGGAGTTCTAGAAGTCCAAATGAGCTGAATGTTTTACACAAGAAAGCTGAAACAATTGCCTACAACTTTCATGTTTTCAACTGGCTCCAATTTTGACGTTATCAATGACGTTTTGGGCAGACAAGAGCAGATAAGGATTGTCACCAAGTCAAAAGCTGGCCACCCACTTATCAATTAGTCATCAAATCAATAGTTCCCAATTTTGGCCTATAAAAGGAGGCATTTGCCATGCATTTAGGCATCTTGGTTTCTAGATCAAGATCATGGTCTTCCTTTCTCTCTTTGTATTTTTTTTGTAATGTTTATGCTTTGCTTTCATTAATATTAAGTTTATGCCTTTCATTTCCTTTCCTTTACTTAGTTAACTTTTATGTTCTTATTTTGTTTATCTATTTTGCTTTCTTTCATTATGTCTAGCTAAGTTAATTATGTCAAGGTGAAAAGGTTACACTAATGGTGTGAGAATAAGTATAATGTAAACTTAATATGGACTTTAATGTTTGATACTAACATGTTTTATTTTTGTTATCTTGTTCACTCTTTAATACTTTGCTTGTTAAATGACTAATCTTGATTTATGTTGTATAACACTTGGTACAACAAATGCTTGGCACTTTCATAGCCCATAATGTATGGTATAACCGACACCTGAGCTATGAAAGGAACTTGATTTGTTGTTAACATAAGTTATAATCATGAATGCTTGATGAGATTTACAAGTATTAGCATTAATTGAATAAGATGACTAATGTAATCATGTTAACAATATATAATCTGATTGGAACCTCCTTTGTGTGTGGTTTCCAATTCAATAATAAGAGTTTATACTATACTTGTTTGATATACCATTAGTGGAACCTCTAACCTTGACATTTGTTATTATTATTGTTTAATCCTTACATTAATTTTCCATCTCCAAGTTCTCATCACCATCTTCTTCTTCTCTTTCTTCATTATTATTATTACTACTACTACTACTACTACTACTACTACTACTACTACTACTATTATTATTATTATTATTATTATTATTATTATTATTGTTGTTATTGTTGTTGTTATTGTTGTTGTATTATTGTTATTTATAATTTGTACAAATAACCTCCCTGTGGTTCGACCCCGGTCTTGCCGGGTTATTTATTACTTCGACACTCCTGCACTTGGGAGAAGACATCAATCTTTTAGTCGTGTCACAAACCTATGGGTTTATGGTGAATGTGCAGTTGGGCCCAACAGGAAATATGAAAGATCTCTTCCAATGTGCCTAGACCACCTGGTAAAGCAATGAAGACATCAGCATGGTTAAACATTGCATTCATTCGAGCTAACATTGTGGAGACCTAAAGTTCCTCTCCGATTGTTTTTCCAATGATTACCCCTTGTGCTAAAGCTTCGGGGTCGACCCCCAAAACTTGACTACCTCCTTAAAATGCAGCTATTAACACACCTCCCATTAACCTTAGACTACCTCCCCCATACACTAAATGAATCTTTCTCTCAACTAGCACCTGACCAAGATGATTTGCTGATTCTAAAAACACCTTTTCTTTTCCAAGACTAGATCCACCGAAAACACAAATACTTTTTATTTGATGACTTGAGGAACTTGCCATTTCTACACACTTCTGTATTTGTTGAATGTATGGGTTGAGTAGAAATAAAAGGAAGGAAGAGGGGATTTTATAGATGAGAAATTAAAAAGCTAATCAAACCATCTATATGTAGACCAGCTGGAGTCTTACACACACACTTTCTCTCTTTTTATTTATTTCTTTTTTTTAAAAAAAAAAAGCATATGTATAGGTGGTTGTGATTGTGGCTCACATCTTCCCTTGGTTTTACGTCCAAGAACGGCTTAAACACCCTCTATGGGTCGGGGATAGGCTTCCCATCTAGTTTTCTTAAAAACTAGCAAACAGGGTCTTTTTTAGTCAGATTCCCAAGACTATGTCAAGCATGTTCTTTATGAAAATGGGTTCATAACCTTACCATTGCGCAAAGTAGTGACTGACTTGACTTGATCCATGTGTTGGCTTCCGGAACTACTTGCATTTGCATTGTATTGTCCCTTGGGATTTTGTTGTGGTTGAGATGGAAACTTACCTTTCCCTTGGAAACTAAGAGCATATGTTAATTTTGCAAGAGCATCTTTAAAATCTGTCATGTTTTGAGCAAGTTGAGTATTGATTGTCTTTTGCTTTTCAATGAATGCATGCAATGTTTTCTCAAGATTTCTTCTAGGAGGTGGAGCATAAAGAGGTGCATATCTATGAGAATTTTGGAAATTATGGTGTGCTTGAAATGGTGGTTGTGAAGTTTGTGCATTGTTGTTCTCACTCTTTCAACTAAAATTTGGGTGATTTCTCCAACCAGAGTTGTATGTTTGTGAATATGGGTTGTGGTTGGCCCTTTGGAAACTGTTTAAAGCATGGGCTTGTTCATGGAGACATTCCTTAAAAGAAGGCAAGGTTGGATAATTATTGGTTGAGTGTTCATTTGTTTTACAGATTTGACACACAATATTTTCAACAGATTTTAATTGACCACTCTTTTTTAATTCTAGTGCCTTAACTTTTCTAGCTAAAGATGCAAACTTAGCTTGAAGGTCATGATCTTCCCTGAGGTTGTACATACCTCCACTAGATGTATGAGGTTGAGTTTTACTCGGTGCTTCATAAGTAGTCGCAGTGTCCCAATTTTAGAGTTTTACTCGGTGCCTCATAAGTACCCGCAGTGTCCCAATTTTGAGCATTTTCAGCTAACAAGTCTAAGTACTCCATTGCTTCATCAGGGTCTTTATCTTCAAAAGTTCCATTGCACATCAATTCAACCATTTGCCTATCTTTAGGTGTTAACCCTTCATAGAAATGTGAAACCAATCTCCATGTTTCAAAACCATGATGAGGGCAAGTACTAAGCAAGTCTCGATACCTATCCCAACATTGGTAAAATGTTTCTCCTGGTTTTTGAGTGAAAGTAGTGATTTATCTTTTGAAATAGTTTGTTCTATGAGATGGGAAAAACTTCTTTAAAAACTGTTGTTGCATTTCATCCCAAGCACGAATGGATTCACACCCCTTCGGGCTTAATTAAATTTTGTAGCCATGTTTTAGCTTTATCTTTTAATGAAAAAGGAAAAAAGCTTTAATCTGATGGTGTTCATGCTACAATTTAAGTTATTATATGTGTTGCAGACCTCCTCAAATCATTGTCATTCATTGAATTCTCAATATCACAGGCCCCATAAGGATTGGTCCATCTTAATCTTAGCTCTTTAGGGAATGCATAGAGTTGAGAATCATAAAACAAAACTTTTTGACCAGTGTCAATTTTTTGACAATTTTCACAAGTTTTGCAGAATGCATGTGTGTCCTTGAACATGGTGGGCCAATAAAATCCATTTTGAAAGATTTTTGCAATTGTCTTTTTTGACGAGAAACAACTTCCACATGCTTCAGAATGACAAAATTTAATGACACTACTTACCTCATTGTCGGGAATGAATCTTTGAAATATTTGATCAGGACAATATTTGAATAAGTTAGGGTCATCACAATAAAAATTCTTCACTTCGTTCAAAAACTTTTCTTTGTCTTGAGTACTCCAATCAACTGGCAAATCTCCTAAAGCAAGAAAATTGATATTTTTATGATACCAAGGCATTGGACTAAGAGAAAGTAAGGATTTGTTAGGAAAGTAATCATCCATTGGTGTGATGTCAGATGTCGAATCTGTTGTCACTGTTGACAAAAGATTTGCATCAACATTTTTGGTGCTTATTTCATCCGTGATTTCTTCCTTAGAATAAATCATTTGCAAATCTTCAGTTTCATCCAATTCATTTTTACTTAAAGTAGATTCAAGTTGATCATAAACTAATTCGTCAATATGATCTACTTCTTGTAAATCATTATCATCTCCAGGTTTCTTGCAAATGTTGAAAATATTCATCTCCAATGTCATGTTTCCAAATGATAGCTTCATCAGTCCATTCCTACAATTAATCAATGCGTTAGAGGTTGCAAGAAACGGACGTCCTAAAATAACAGGAAATGAATTACATGCTTCAACAGGTTCTGTGTCCAAGACAATAAAATCCACAGGATAAATGAATTTATCAACTTGTACTAACACATCTTCAATTATTCCTCTAGGCACTTTTACAGATCTATCGGCAAGTAAAAGAGATATAGAAGTTGGTTTTAACTCACCTAGATTGAGACTTTGAAAAACTGAATATGGAAGTAAATTCACACTAGCTCCAAGATCAAGTAAGGCTCTTTCAATTTTATGCTCTCCAATAAAGCAAGAAATTGTAGGACAACCAGGGTCTTTATATTTCAAAGCATTATTGTTTTGAAGAATAGCACTTACTTGTTCGGCTAGAAAGGCTTTCTTTTTCACATTCAGTTTCCTCTTCACAGTGCAGAGATCTTTAAAAAATTTAGCATAGTAAGGAACCTGTTTAATTGCATCCAGCAAAGGTATATTGATCCTTACCTGTTTGAAAATTTCATAAATTTCAGAATTGTGATTGACTTTCCTTTGTTTGGTCATGGCTTGAGGAAATGGAAGTGCTGGCGGTGAATCAGTCGTTTCTTTGCAATTTTCAGATTTATCCCCTTCCTTACCCTCAGAGATTGATTCATCATCTTTCTCATAAGGTTCAAGAGAGGGTTTTTCAATAACCTTACCACTGCGCAGAGTAGTGACTGATTTGACTTGATCCATGTGTTGGCTTCCGGAACTACTTGCATTTGCATTGTATTGCCCTTTGGGATTTTGTTGTGTTTGCGATGGAAACTTACCTTTCTCTTGCAAACTGAGAGCAGATGTTAATTTAGCAAGAGTATCTTTAAAATCTGTCATGTTTTGAGCAAGTTGAGTATTGATTGTCTCTTGCTTTTCAATGAATGCATGCAATGTTTCCTCAAGATTTCTTATAGGAGGTGGAGCATAAGGAGGTGCATATCCATGAGAATTTTGGAAATTATGGTGTGCTTGAAACGGTGGTTGTGAAGTTTGTGCATTGTTGTTCTCACTCTTCAGACTAAAATTTGGGTGATTTCTCCAACCAGGGTTGTATGTTTGGGAGTATGGGTTGTGGTTGGCCCTTTGGAAACTGTTTAAAGCATGGGCTTGTTCATGGAGACATTCCTTAAAAGAAGGCAAGGTTGGACAATCGTTGGTTGAATGTTCATTTGTTTCACAAATTTAACACACAATGTTTTCAACAGATTTTAATTGACCACTCTTTTTCAATTCTAGTGCCTCGACTTTTCTAGCTAAAGATGCAAACTTGGCTTGAAGGTCATGATCTTCCCTAAGGTTGTACATGCCTCCACTAGATGTATGAGGTTGAGTTTTACTCGGTGCCTCATATGTACCCGCAGTGTCCCAATTTTGAGCATTTTCAGCTAACAAGTCTAAGTACTCCATTGCTTCATCAGGGTCTTTATCTTCAAAAGTTCCATTGCACATCAATTCAACCATTTGCCTATCTTTAGGTGTTAACCCTTCATAGAAATGTGAAACCAATCTCCATGTTTCAAAACCATGATGAGGGCAAGTACTAAGCAAGTCTCGATACCTATCCCAACATTTGTAAAATGTTTCTCCTGGTTTTTGAGTGAAAGTGGTGATTTGTCTCTTGAAAGAGTTTGTTCTATGAGATGGGAAAAACTTCTTTAAAAACTGTTGTTGCATTTCATCCCAAGCACGAATGGATTTTGGTCTTAAATTTTGTAGCCATGTTTTAGCTTTATCTTTTAATGAAAAAGGAAAAAAGCTTTAATCTGATGGCGTTCATGCTACAATTTAAGTTATTATATGTGTTGCAGACCTCCTCAAATTCCCTTAAATGCAAGTATGGATTTTCCAATTCTAAGCCATGAAAAGAAGGTAAAAGTTGAATAATACCTGGTTTAAAATTAAAATGAGATGCATCAGGAGGGAAAACTATGCATGATGGTGCACTTGTTCTTGTGGGATTCATGTGGTCTCTAAGTGTTCTAACACGGTTATTCTCATTATTCTCATTATGAAGTGATTGATTATCTTCTTCGGCCATATTTTCTGAAAATGATGAGGATACCCTACAAAGTCTACCACTTGATGTACGTGACCACACTCTCATGCATGTGTAGGAATAAAAAAAAGAAGAAGAAAGCAAAAGAAGGAGGAAAAAAAAATAAAAAGAAACAAAAGAAAAGAAACAAAATTATATACAAGAAAAGTGAAAAGAGAAAATAAAATAAAAACTATAATTTATACAAGAACTTACCTCCCCGGCAACGGCGCCAAAAACTTGACACGACTAAAAGGTTGATGTCTTCTCCCAAGTACAGGAGTGTCGAAGTAATAAATAACCCGGCAAGACCGGGGTCGAACCACAGGGAGGTTAATTGTACAAATTATAAACAACAATTATAAAACAACAATAACAACAACAACAATAGTAATAATAATAATAATAATAATAATAATAATAGTATTAATAGTAGTAGTAGTAATAATAATAATAATAATAATAATAATAAAGAAAGAGAAGAAGAAGAGAAGATGATGATGAGAACTTGGAGATGGAATAGAAGAAGAAGAAGATGATGATGATGAGAACTTGGAGATCAAATATTAATGTAAGGATTAAGCAATAATAATAACAAATGTCAAGGTTAGAGGTTCCACTAATGGTATGTCAAACAAGTATAGTATAAACTCTTATTATTGAATTGGAAACCACACACAAAGGAGGTTCCAATCAGATTATATATTGTTAACATGATTACATTAGTCATCTTATTCAATTAATGCTAATACTTGTAAATCTCGTCAAGCATTCATGATTATAACTTATGTTAACAACAAATCAAGTTCTTTTCATAGCTCAGGTGTCGGTTATACCATACATTATGGGCTATGAAAGTGCCAAGTATTTGTTGTACCAAGTGTTATACAACATAAATCAAGATTAGTCATTTAACAAGCAAAGTATTAAAGAGTGAACAAGATAACAAATATAAAACATGTTAGTATCAAACATTAAGGTCCATATTAAGTTTACATTATACTTATTCTCACACCATTAGTGTAACCTTTTCACCTTGACATAACTAACTTAGCTAGACATAATGAAAGAAAGAAAAATAGATAAACAAAATAAGAACATAAAAGCTAACTAAGTAAAGGAAAGGAAATGAAAGGCATAAACTTGATATTAATGAAAGCAAAGCATAAGCATTACAAAAAATACAAAGAGAGAAAGGAAGAGCATGATCTTGATCTGGAAACCAAGATGCCTAAATGCATGGCATATGCCTCCTTTTATAGGCCAAAATTGGGAACTATTGATTTGATGACTAATTGATAAGTGGGTGGCCAACTTTTGACTTGGTGACAATCCTTATCTTCTCTTGTCTGCCCAAAACGTCATTGATAAAATCAAAACTGGAGCCAGTTGCAAACATGAAAGTTGTAGGCAATTGTCTCAGATTTCTTGTGTAAAATATTCAGCTCATTTGGACTTCTAGAACTCCAGATATGGCCAAAATACCGAACAGTGCTCGGGCTGGAAGACAGATTCGGGCTTCTTTGTTGTTGCTACAATTTGGACTTGATAATGGCCTTTTTAGATCTTGGGCTCCATATTATAGTTGTAGGCCTCTGTCTTACCTTTCCATCCATATAAATTGGACCTAAATCTGAGATCTGTAGCTCCAGATATGGCCTAATTACCGAACAGTGTTCCGGTTTGGATTGCACCGACATCGCTTCTCTAAGTTTGACCATCTCTTTATCCATGCAATTTAAGTTCTTCAAGTCATCAATCAATCCTTTCATTTATGTGATAGACCTGCATTAAAAATATACATTTACCACAAATTATAGGTATCTTATATTATTAGATACATTATTATAAAACATATTTTAGTTAAGGAGTTATTGATACTTCAAGTGCAAAATGATGATATAAAACCATGATAAAAATGCACTTTTAAGTACTAATCAACAAGCAAAGTATTAAAGAGTGAACAAGATAACAAATACAGAACATGTTAGTATCAAACATTAAAGTCCATATTGAGTTTACACTATACTTATTCTTACACCATTAGTGTAACCTCTTCACCTTGACATAATAAACTTAGCTAGACATAATAAAAGAAAGAAAAATAAATAAACAAAACAAGAACATAAATAAGATAAGAGTTAATTAAGTAAAGGAAAGGAAATGAAAGGCATAAACTTGATATTAATGAAAGCAAAGAATAAACATTACAAAAAATATAAAGAGAGAAAGCAAGAGCATGATCTTGATCTGGAAACCAAGATGCCTAAATGCATGGAAAATGCCTCCTTTTATAGGTCAAAATTGGAAATTATTGATTTGATGACTAATTGATGAGTGGGTGACCAACTCTTGACTTGGTGACAATCCTTATCTTCTCTTGTTTGCCTAAAACGTCATTGATAACGTCAAAATTGGAGCCACTTGAAACATGAAAGTTGTAAGAAATTGTCTCAGCTTTCTTGTGTAAAACATTCAGCTCATTTGAACTTCTAGAACTTCAGATATGGGTCAAACACTGAACAGTGCTCGGGCTGGAAGACAGATTCAGACTTTTTTGTTGTTGCTACAATTTAGACTTGAAAATAGCCTTTTTATATCTTGAACTCCATATGAAAGTTGTAAGCCTATGTCTTACCTTTCCATCCATATAAAGTAGACCTAAATCTGAGATGTACAGCTCCAGATATGACCCAATTACCGAACAGTGTTCTGGTTTGGACTGCATCGGTATCTCTTTTCTAAGTTTGGCCATCTCTTTATCCTTTTAATTTCAGTTCTTAAATTCATCAATCAATCCTTTCATTTATGTGATACGCCTGCATTTAAAATGAACATTTACTATAAATTAAAGGTATCTTATATTATTAGATATGTTATTATAAAACATGCTTTAGTTAAGGAGTTATTGATACTTCGAGTGCAAAATGATGATATAAAACCTTGATAAAAATGCACTTTTAAGTACTAATCAACATGCACCTCCTTATACTTCACCTCCTAGAATAAATCTTGAGGAAATTCATTGAAAAGTAGGAGACAATCAACACTTAACTTGCTCAAACCATTACATGTCTTATCATTTTTATCTTATTAATTCTTAATACCTTGCTTGTTAAATTGTTAATCTAGATTTGTGTTGTATAACACTTGATACAACAAATACTTGACACTTTCATAGTCAACTGTATGGTATAACTTACACCTATGCTATGAAAAGAACTTGATTTGTTGTTAATATAAGTTAGCATCATGAATACTTAACAATATTTAAAAGTTTGGTGTTACTTAAATAAGATAATTAAAATGATCATGTTAATAATTTATAATGAGCTATTAATGACAAATCATCTGAAACCTCCTTTGTATATGGTTTCCAGTTGAGTAATTAAAAGAGTTTATATTATACTTATTTGAAATACCATTAGTGGATCCTCTAACTTTGACAACTATTTTTATCATTGTTTGATCTTCATATTAATCTTACATCTCAAAGTCTTATTTAACTTATCATCACCATCATCAATTATTATTATTATTATTATTATTATTATATGTAACCTCCTTATAATTCAATCTCGATCTTGTCAGATTATTTATTAACTCGACACTCCTACACTTAGGAGAAGATAACAATCTTTTGGTCATGTCATAAACCAATGAACCAACCAAGGTAGTGAATCAAACTCCTTTTTCTTTATTGGAAGTTGTTATAAGTAAGAATTTATAGAGTTAGGACACTTGTTTGTCTATGGTGGAGTATTTTTTATAATTGTAGAGTGTATATACCTATACCATTTGACTATTTAAAGTTGTGTATGTCTTTAATCTTTATGTTCTTATTGATCATGTGCCTATTCCAATTGATTACAAGACTTCTATGGATGGGGTTAAAAAGTCAGAAATGGTGAAAAAATAAACCTCCATGTACAGGTTTGATTCATATTGAGGAAATATAAGAAATTATGCCAAACATACTAATAAAGAGAGGAAAATGATCAAATTTGAGTTGAGAGATCTTGTTTGGATTCATTTTAAAAAAGGAAGATTTTTAAGCAAGTGAAAATCCAAATTGATGCTGAGATTTGATGGACCATTTCGGGTTATCAAAATGGTGAATGATAATATTTACAAGGTTAATCTTCCTGATGAGTATAATTTTTAAGCTACTTTTAATGTAAAAGATTTATCACTATACTCAGAAGATGTTGACAATTCTAATTTAAGGACAAATCACTTTCAACCCAAGGGTTATGATATACATCATGATTCTAAATGGGAAGGGGTTGATTCTAATGTCTGTGGGAATTTATATGGTCCAATGGTAAGAGCTTGAGTGAAACTACAACAAAGAGAATTAACAAGTTAGATTGGCATGACTAAAGCTTTGATGAGTTTAGAGGCTTGCAAATTGAATGAAAATGGTTCAAAAATGTTCGTTTATTTTGAAATAAGACTTGGGCTATAATTTGGAAGTTTTGGAGAGTTTAGGTTTGTTGTCAACTTATGGGCTAATTTGAGCCTGAATTTTCATCATGTTTTTATGTTGGAAAATAAGCTTATTCCTATGGTTTTCAAGTTTATAATTTTATCTTTCTAGTTTGTCCAACCATGTATGCATTGGAGTTTTATATGAAAACTTATAGTCGTTTTTTTTTTTAGTTCTATAAGTAAAAAATATATGTTACTTATTATTTGTCTAGTTTTCTGAACAAAATTATTTATTTAGATCTTAATTATATCATTTTGGTATTTTCTAAACTTTGAGAATTGTTCCAAGTATATAAGGATGTTCCAGACCAAATGTTAGGCACATTTGGAAATAATATAACACCTTTCAACTTCTCATGTAGAGAGTTTTTTTTTCCTTGTTCTTTCATTTCTACAATTGGTTGAATAACAATTCAAACTGACCACTCTTAATCATAAAGGGTTGATATGTGATTAGTACTTAAGAGTATATTTTTATCAAAGTTTTATGTCATCATTTTGCACTTGAAATATCAATAACTCCTTAATTAAAGCATGTTTTATAATAATATATCTAATAATATAAGATATCTTTAATTTATAGTAAATGTTTATTTTAAATGCAGGCCTATCACATAAATGAAAGGATTGATTGATTGATGAATTTAAGAACTGAAATCGAAAGGACAAAGAGATGGCCAAACTTAGAAAAGAGATGCCGGTGCAGTCCAAACTGGAATACTGTTTGGTAATTGGGTCATATCTGGAACTGTAGATCTCAGATTTGTGTTTGCTTTATATGGATGGAAATATAAGACAAAGAGCTACAACTTTCATATGAGCTTAAAACTTAAAAAGGTCATTTCAAGTCCAAATTTTAGCGACAACAAAGAAGTTCGAATCTGTCCTCCAACCCAAGCACTCTTCAGTTTTTGGCTCATAGTTGGAGTTCTAGAAGTTCAAATGATCTTAATTTTTTACACAAAAAAATGAGATAATTTCCTATAACTTTCATGTTTTTAAGTGGATCCAATTGTGACGTTATCAATGACATTTTGAGTAGACTAGAGAAGATAACGATTGTCACCAAGTCAAGAGATGGTCACCCATTCATCAATTAGTCATCAAATCAATAGTTTCTAATTTTGGCCTATAAAAGGAGGCATTTGCCATGCATTTAGGCATCTTGGTTTCCAGATCAAGATCATCCTCTTGCTTTCTCTTTTTGTATTTTTTGTAATGTTTATGCTTTGCTTTCATTAATATCAAGTTTATGCCTTTCATTTAGTTTCATTGACTTAGTTAACTTTTATCTTATTTATGTTCTTATTTTGTTTATTTATTTCGCTTTCTTTCATTATGTCTAGTTAAGTTTATTATGTCAAGGTGAAGAGGTTACACTAATGGTGTAAGAATAAGTATAGTATAAACTTAATATGGACTTTAACGTTTGATACTAACATATTTTGTATTTGTTATCTTGTTCACTCTTTAATACTTTGCTTGTTAAATGACTAATCTAGATTTATGTTGTATAGGTACAACAAATACTTGGCATAACAAATACTTGGCACTCTCATAGCTCATACTGTATGGTATAACCAACACCTGAGCTATGAAAGAAACTTGATTTGTTGTTAACATAAGTTATAATCATGAATGCTTGACGAGATTTACAAGTATTAGCATTAATCAAATAAGATAACTAATGTGATAATGTTAACAAAGTATAATCTGATTGGAACCTCCTTTGTGTGTGGTTTCCAATTGAATAATAAGAGTTTATCCTATACTTGTTTGACATATCATTAGTACAACCTCTAACCTTGACATTTGTTATTATCATTGTTTAATCCTTACATTAATATTCCTTCTCAAAGTTCTTATCTTCTTCTCCTTCTTCTCCTGCTTTTTCTTTATTATTATTATTGTTGTTGTTGTTGTTATTGTATTATTATCATCTATAATTTATACAATTAACTTCCTCGTGGTTCGACCCCAGTCTTGTCGGGTTATTTATTACTTCGACACTCCTACACTTGGAAGAAGACATCAATCTTTTAGTTGTGTCAAGTTTTTGGTGTCGTTGCTGGGGAGGTAAGTTCTTATACAAATTATAATATTTATTTTATTTTTTCTTCTCATTTTCTTGTATATAACTTTGTTTCTTTTCTCTTGTTTCTTTTTTTTTTGTTTTCTTCTTCCTTTTATTCTATTCTCACACGTGCATGAGAGTGTGGTCACGTACATTAAGTGGTAAACTTTGTAGGTTATCCTCATTATTTTTAGAAAATATGGCCGAAGAAGATAACCATTCACTTCATAATGAGAATAATGAGAATAATCGCGCTAGAACACTTAGAGACCACATGAATCCCATAAGAACAAGTGTACCATCAAGCAGACTTTTTCCTCCTGATGCATCTCATTTTAATTTTAAGCCACTGATTGTGCATCAAAAGTGTCATTAAGTCTCTTATTTTACATATGTATTTATTGTTTTTATTTGGTTTTTTTTTATAATAATTGATGTGCTTTTCAGTAATGAAGTTTGTTTTAATGTTTCGATAGGTTTTTGGAGCTTAAATGAATTAATTCAGGAAATTCAACATTGGAATTCAGAACAAAGAATTGAAAAGATATTTAGTTGAAGATTAAAGCAAATCTTGGTTCAAATAAGTGCTCCAAATTTGTCCCAAAAATCAATTCTATTCCAATTCTAGAAAAGAATATCATATGATCTATTTTAAGCCCAAACTTGCCTTATGTTGTGTACAAACTTCAACCATTAAACACTCAAGGTTTCAATGTCAATCTTAGCCCAAATAATAGGTATATTTGTATACTTATTTGATGCTTAAATTCAGCCCCAAATCAACCCCAAATCAACCTTCAAATCAGCCCAAACACAATCCATGATCTTACATGTTCACACAACAACAATTGATTTAGTTTGGGTAATCCATTGATCCAAGAAGGCAAGCACATGGATGGAAAGCTGGAGGGGACATTTTTACATTATTTTGGGTCAAAAAGAAGAAAGAGATAGCTCATGAGGAAGAAAAACGTGCACCAAAGTGGTTGTAAAGCTGTCCTGATTTGATTTTTCAGAACACCTTTCGGTGTTTTGCCCATAACTTTTGACTCAGGTGTTCAAATGAGCTTTTCTTTAATGATCTGGAAAGGTGACAGAATTTTCTATAAACATGTCTCTAATAGACATCTCGAAAGGAGGCCTCGAAGAGGGTCAAATTACTGTCCAAAGTTAGAGTCAGATTTGTGTCCGAATTTTTTCTGAAATTGTGTTGTGTTCTTCTTTATAGATTTTGGTTCTTTAGTTTGTAAAACTTATTATTTCAGTTTGATTCAAGTTATTTCATGTTTATTGAAGTGTTCTTATATATAATCATAGTTGGCTAATCTCTTTCTTGGATCCAAATCAAGGATGATGGTGATTGAGGTGAGTTCTTTAAGATATGAATGAATCTTAATGTTTATCTTCTCATTTTCTTCATGAATAATTTATTATTGCAAATAAATTTTAGAAACCATTTAGGTAATGTTATAATCTTGAATTTTTATGCACAAACTTTAATTTTGGTATAGAGATTGCTTGATTCAATGTCTTACTTAATATGAAAGTACTTGTTCATTCTTAAGCAATAATCAATCTTCATCTTTCTAATCTTCATTGTAATATCTTCCGATCTAATATCACCATCGTTGATATTAGGTTGAGTTATCTTATATATCTTGAAGGAATCACCAATACATCACCATTAAAATTGATTTGGACCAAGATTTACTTTTTCTTATCATTTAAAATCTATTTACACGTTTTCATCTTTCAAAACAAATCCATCAATTATTTTCAACCAAATTATTATTAATTTAATTTCTCTTGAGTTCTTTTTTGTTACTTAGCTTATTTTCTAGATCTAGCTCTCTATGGATATGACCTCGATCTTATCGAGTTAATTGCTACATCGCACACTCGTGCACTTGCGAGTTAAAACAAGCCGATCATAAAAAGCGGTCAAGCAATTTTGGCGCCGTTGTCGGGGAGCTAGCAAGCAAAGGTAACAAATTTAGATTTGATTATTGGAAAACTAAAAAAAAATCATATAAAAAAATCAATTGGCTGGTTTTACCACCTCAAAAAAATTAAAAAAAAAATAAAATCAAATGGCTAGTTTTACCGCCTAAAAAAAAATTGACCTCAACTTTTCGGATATTGGACTGTTGGACTACTAATTGTTAGCTTTTGTTTGGTTCAACCATTTTTCTTTTGATGTTTATTCTAATTAGTTTATAATATTTATTGTTTATATTATAAGGCTGGTTTTACCGCCTCTTGTTTATTTTATTTTATCTGGTTGTATTGTTGTTATTTTGTTTTTTTTTTATACTAAGTTGGTATTACCGCCTCTTGTTTATTTTATTTTTGTTGTTGTTTTATTGTAATTATTTTTCTTATATTTATTGTTTGAAGTACTTGGCTGGTATTACCGCTTCTTTATTCATGCTTGTTATAATTATCTTTTAATGTTTATTATTGTTAATATTGCTTATTAGTTGAAGTGTAAATTTTCTAATTTGTTGTATTTTTATTTTTGAGCTATTACTTTATCTTTTACATTTCATCTACTTTTATTTGCAATCTTCTTTTTCTTTTTTCCTTTCTTTTCATATTCATATAATTGTTATATTATTATTATTTTTTTATCATGGCTAATGTTGAAGATATAGATGGTGAAGGGAGTGTTCAAGGTAATGGATCTCCGCAATTCAATGATCAACCTAATTTTTGAACTCTTAGAGACCATGTGTAATGGTGAGTTTTATGACAAAGAACCAAGTGAGGCCTTTGATTTTTTTGATCAATTGGCTAAAAACACAAAGCAATGAGAGACTTCTCTCCCAGTTCATGTTGAGTCTAGAAACACCATTTCTCATTCAAGTGGGAAGTTTCAATTGAAAGAGATTGATGACCTCAATGCTAGATTAGCCTTATTGGCTAGGAAAGTAGAGTCTCTTAAAATTTAAAAAGTGCATGTCATGAGTGAACAACAAGAGGAAAGTTGTGTTGTTTGTGAGAGCAAAGGGCATAGGACAACTAAGTGTCCTACCATTTCAGCCTTCAAGGAAGTGCTATATGGTCAAACTTCTGGTTCAAGTAATGTTAGAAAGCCATTTCCAAACCAAGTAGGCAATCCCTATTCTGAGACCTATAATCCTGGATGGAAGAACCACCCAAATTTTGGATGGAGAAATGAGAGCTCTTTAGTACCGCAAACATTTCAACCTCCACCCCAACCATTTCATGCTCCCACACATAACACATACTGATTAGTACTTAAAAGTGCATTTTTATCATGGTTTTATATCATCATTTTGCACTTGAAGTATCAATAACTCCTTAACTAAAGCATGTTTTATAATAATATATCTAATAATATAAGATACCTTTAATTTATGGTAAATCTTCATTTTAAATGCAGGCCTATCATATAAATGAAAGGATTGATTAATGAATTTAAGAACTGAAATTGAAAGGACAAAGAGATGGCCAAACTTAGAAAAGAGATGTCGGTGCAATCCAAACCAGAACACTGTTCAGTAATTGGATCATATCTAGAGCTGTAGATCTCAGATTTAGGTCTACTTTATATGGATAGAAAGGTAAGACATAGGTCTACAACTTTCATATGGAGCCCAAGATCCAAAAAGGTCATTTTCAAGTTCAAATTGGAGCAACAATAAAGAAGTCTGAATCTGTCTTCCAGCCCAGCACTGTTTAGTATTTTGGCCATATCTGGAGTTCTAGAAGTTAAAATAATCTGAAAGTTTTACACGAGATAGCTGAGACAATTTCCTACAACTTTTATGTGTTCAAGTGGTTCCAATTTTGAAGTTATCAATGACTTTTTAGGCAGAAAAAAAAAAGATAAGGATTCTCACCAAGTCAAGAGTTGGCCACCTACTCATCAATTAGTCATCAAATCAATAGTTCCTAATTTTGGCCTATACAAAGAGGCATTTGCCATGCATTAAGCATCTTGGTTTCTAGATCAAGATCATACTCTTGCTTTCTCTCTTTGTATTTTTTGTAATGTTTATGCTTTGCTTTCATTAATATCAAGTTTATGCCTTTCATTTCCTTTCATTTACTTAGTTAACTTTAATCTTATTCATGTTCTTATTTTGTTTATTTATTTTTCTTTCTTTCATTATGTCTAGCTAAGTTTATTATGTCAAGGTGAAAAGGTTACACTAATGGTGTAAGAATAAGTATAGTGTAAACTTAATATGGACTTTAATGTTTGATATTAACATGTTTTCTATTTGTTATCTTGTTCACTCTTTAATACTTTGCTTGTTAAATGACTAATCTTGATTTATGTTATATAACAATTGGTACAACAAATGCTTGCCACTTTCATAGCCCAAACTGTATGGTATAACCGACACTTAAGCTATGAAAGGAACTTGATTTGTTGTTAACATAAGTTATAATCATGAATGATTGACGAGATTTACAAGTATTAGCATTAATTGAATAAGATGACTAATGTAATCATGTTAACAATCTATAATCAGATTGAAACCTCCTTTGTGTGTGTTTCCAATTAAATAATAAGAGTTTATACTATACTTGTTTGACATACCATTAGTGGATCCTCTAACCTTGACATTTGTTATTATCATTGTTTAATCTTTACGTTAATCTTCCATCTCAAAGTTCTCATCAACTTCTTCTTTTTCTTCTTCTTCTATTATTATTATTATTATTATTATTATTATTATTATTATATTATTATTATTATTATTATTATTATTATTATTATTACTATTATTACTACTACTATTATTATTATTGTTATTGTTGTTATTGTTGTTATTACTATTATTATTGTTGTTATTTATAATTGTTATTTATAATTTATACAATTAACCTCTCTGTAGTTCGACCCCGGTCTTGCCAGGTTATTTATTACTTTGACACTCCTGCACTTTGGAGAAGATATTAATCTTTTAGTCATGTTAGTGGCATAAGAAAATGGAAGTGCTGACGGTAAATCAGTCTTTTCTTTGCAATGTTTAGATTCAACTCCTTCCTTACCCTTAGAGATTAACTATCTTCTTTCTCACAAGGTTCAAGAGTGAGTTTTTCAATAACCTTACCACTACAAAGAGTGATGACTAATTTGACTTGATCCATGTGTTGGCTTCTACAACTACTTACATTTGCATTATAGTGCCCCTTGGGATTTTGCTATGGTTAAAATGAAAACTTACCTTTCTCTTGAAAACTAAGAGCAGATGTGAGTTTGCAAGAGCATCTTTTAGATTTGCCATGGTTTGAGCATTTTAAGTGTTGATTATCTCTTGTTTTTTAATGAACTCATACAATGTTTCCTTAAAATTTCTTCTAGGAGGTAAAGTATAAGGAGCTGCATATCCATAAAAATTTTAGAAATTATGGTATGCTTGAAATGGTGGCTGTGAAGTTTGTGCATTATTATTATCACTCTTCCAACTAAAATTTCGGTGATTTCTCCAACCAGAGTTGAATATTTATAAGTATGAGTTATGATTGTGCCTTTGAAAACTATTAAAACTATGGGCTTGTTCATGTATGTATTTCAAAAAAGAAAGCAAAGTTGGATAATTATTGGTTGAGTATTTGTTGGTTTTACAGATTTGACACACAATGTTTTGAATAAATTTTAATTGATCACTCTTTTTTAATTATAGTACCTCAACTTTTCTAGCTAAAGATCCAAATTTGGCTTAAAGGTCATTGCTTCATTAGGGTCTTTATCTTCAAAGGTTTCATTCCACATCAATTCCACCATTTGTCTATCTATAGGTGCTAACCTTTCATAAAAATATGAAACCAATCTTTATATTTCAAAACAATGATGAGAGTAAATATTAAGCGAGTCTCAATACTTATTCCAACATTGGTAAAATGTTTCTCTTGGTTTTTAAATGAAAATAGTGATTTATCTTTTGAAAGAGTTTGTTTTGTGATATGGAAAAAAACTTCTTTAAAAATTATTGTTGCATTTCATCTCAAGCATGAATGGTTTCTAGTCTCAAATCTTATAGTCATGTTTTAGCTTATCTTTTAATGAAAAAGGAAAAAGCATTAATCTGATTATGGCCATACTACAATTTAAGTTATTATGAGTGTTATAGACCTCCTCAAATTCCCTTAAATGCACGTATGAATTTTTTAAATCTAAACATGAAAATAAAATAAAAGTTGAATAATATCTGTCTTAAAAGTAAAATGAGATGCATCAGAGGGGAAAACTATGCATGTTGGTGCACTTGTTTTTGTAGGGTTCATGTGGTTTCTAAGTGTTCTAACATGATTATTCTCATTATTATTATTATAAAGTGACTGATTATCTTCTTCGGCCATATTTTCTAAAAATAAAGGGGATACCTTACAAAGTCTATCACTTAATATACATGACCAAATTCTCATGCACGTGTAGAAATAGAATAAAAGGAAGAAGAAAACAAAAGAAAATAAAGTTAGATACAGGAGAAGTGAAAACAGAAAGTAAAATAAATATTATAATTTAAACAAAAATTTACCTCCATGGCAAACGGTGCCAAAAACTTGACACAACCAAAAGATTAATGTCTTATCCCAAGTGTAGGAGTGTCGAATAATAAATAACACAGTAAAATCAGGGTCGAATTACATAGAAGCTAACTATATAAATTATAAACAACAACAACAATAATAAGTTAAAGAGGAATTTGAGATTGTAAGATTAATGTGAGGATTAAATAATGATAAAAATAAATATCAAGGTTAAAGGATCCACTAATGGTATTTCAAACAATTATAGTATAGACTCTTTTTATTACTTAACTAGAAACCACACACAAAAGAGGTTCCAATTGAATTATAAATTGTTAACATAATTATATTAGTTATCTTATTCGAATAATATTAATAGTTGTAAATATAGTCAGGTATTCATGATTATAACTTATATTAACAATAAATCAAGTTCCTTTCATAGCACAAGTGTCAGTTATACCATACGGTTAAACTATGAAAGTATCAAGTATTTGTTGTACCAAGTGTTATATAACAGAAATCTAGATTAACCATTTAACAATTAAAGTATTAAGAGTGAACAAGATAACAAATACAAAACATGTTAGTATCAAACATTAAAGCTCATGTTGAGTTTATACTATACTTATTCTTACACTATTAGTATAACCTTTTCACATTGATATAATAAATTTAACTAAATATAATAAAAGAGATAAACATAAATAAATAATATAAGAACATAAGTATAATAAAGGAAATGAAAAGCTTAAACAAGAGATTAAGGAAAATATAACATGAAATAAAACTTAAACATCACAAAAATATAAATAAACAAATAAAAAGCATGATCTTGATCTAAAAACGAAGATGCCTAAATGCATGGTAAATACCTTCTTTTATAGGCCAAAATTATGAACTATTGATTTGTTGACTAATTGTTGAGTGAGTGGCCACATTTTAACTTAGTGAGATATAGGTTAAACATTGAACAATGTCTGAGCTACAGGACAGATTTAGACTTCTCCGTTGTTGCTAAAATTTGGACTTCCAAACAGCAGAATTAAGTCTTACATTTCCATGAATGTTTTAGGCCTATATCTTAGCTTTCTGACCATATAAGCCAAATTGAAATCCAAGATCTACAGCTCTAGATATGACCTAATAACTTAACAGTGTTCCAGTTTGGATTAAAACAGCATCTCTTTTCTAAGCTTCACTATCTCTTTATCTTCTCAATTTCAATAGTTGAACTCATCAATCAATCTTTTGATTTATGTAATAGGCCTGCATTTAATATGAGCATTCCTGACAATATTTAAAAGTTTGGTGTTACTTAAATAAGATAATTAATATGATCATGTTAATAATTTATAATGAGCTATGAATGACAAATCATCCAATTGGAATCTCCTTTATGTGTGGTTGGTTTTTAGTTGAGTAATAAAAAGAGTTCAGTGAATCAGATTTTGCTGTCGATTTCTATGTCACCAACAAAACAGTCTTCACTGTGAATTTTATATCACTAGCGAACCAGTTTTTGGTAATGAGTTATATGTCACAAACAAATCAGTTTTTGTTGTCGAATGCTATATCACCAGCGAATCTGATTTCGTAGATGAATTCTGTGTCACCAGCAAATCAATTTTGCTATTGAAGTTTGTGTCACCAGCAAATCAATTTTCGCTGCCAATTCCTCTGTCATCAACAAAACAATCTTCGCTACCGAATTTTGTATCACCAGTTAACCAGTTTTCAGTGATGAATTGTATGTCACTAACGAATCAATTTTTGCTATCAAATGTTATGTCACTAGCAAATTTGATTTTGCAGTTGAATTTTGTGTTACCAATAAATCAAATTTCACTGTCAAATCTTGTGTGAATAGTAAATAAAATTTTGCTACCGAATCCTGTGTCACCAGCCAATTAGTTTTGCTAGTGAAGTATGTATCACTAGCGAATCAATTTTTGCTGTCGATTTCTTTGTCATTAGTGAAATAGTCTTCGCTACCGAATTTTGTATCACCAGTAATTAGTACTTAAAAATATATTTTTATCAAGGTTTTATGTCATTATTTTACACTTAAAGTATTAATAACTCCTTAGCTAGAGCATGTTTTATAATAACATATCTAATAATATAAGATACCTTTAATTTATGGTAAATCTTCATCTTAAATGAAAGCCTATCACATAAATCAAGGGATTGATTAATCTTGCAATTTAAGTTCTTCAAGTCATCAATCAATCCTTTCATTTATGTGATAGACTTGCATTAAAAATAGACATTTACCACAATTTATAGGTATCTTATATTATTAGATACATTATTATAAAATATATTTTAGTTAAGGAGTTATTGATACTTCAAGTGCAAAATGATGATATAAAACCATGATAAAAATGCACTTTTAAGTACTAATCAGTTGTGTTCTATGATTAGCTTCGACTAATGACATCCGAAATGAATGACTGAATTGTGATTGATGATTAGCTTCAGCTAATGGCATCCGAGATGGATGATCGGGTTGTGTTCTATGGTTAGCTTTGGCTAATGACATCCGAGATGGATGACCAGGTTGTGATTGATGATTAACTTCATATAATGGCATCCGAGATGGATCACCCGGTTGTGTTTGATGATTAGCTTCAGTTAATGTCATCCTAAGGGTATGGTTGGGATGAATTGATGATTAACTTCAACTAATGGCATCTTAGATAAATGGTCAGGTTGCATTGATGATTAGTCTTAGCAAATGGCATCCTAGAGAGATGATCAAATTGAATATGGTGATTAATTTTGGCTAATAGCATCCTAAATCAATAGCCAAGTTGATTATAGTGATTAGCTTCGGCTAATAGTATCCGTGAGAGATGACAGGTTTGATTTTGTAATTAGTTTTGGTTAATGGTATCCGGTTTGATTTTGTGATTAGTTTTGGTTAATGGCATCCAAGACAAATGACCAAGTTTAGATGTTGTGATTAGTTATGGCTAAAAACATTCAAGGTGGATGATCAAGTTTAAGTGAAGTAATTAACCCTAACCGATGATCAAACTTCGGCCTCACAACTCCTATAAAAAGGTTGGGGCATATGAGTTAGAATAATACATTTAATGAAATAATAAGGATTGTATAATGTATATAAGAAGTAAATGAAAGAATGTACTCATTTTCATTTAATAACGAAAAGTAACGATAGCATTCTTCTAGTTGTTTATTATCATGTTAGATTATTTACAATTCCTGTATCCATGTTGTTTTTATAACAGAGACATCACACCATCAATATACGTAGGAAAGCCTGTTCCATGGGTTCATATATTTTGAAAAGTGTTACATAATATTATGTTTTAGTTGTTATGTATTTAATAAGAACAAACAAACCAAATGATTATTTGTCATTCGACGCTTTTGTAAGAGGCTTGTATCGAAAATTATAATGGAGTACAGATATGAAAGTATGATCTTGTAAACATGATGTGGTGAATGTATGTATGTGATATTCTCTTTTATGAGAATGATGTATTATGAAATCACATAAGTATTGCACTATATAAGAGATGAATTGTATTACAATGAACCCTAAATACTGTTGTAAGAATGTGTATTGATACTTTTTAAGGAATGTTGATTTACATCACCCTATATGGGTTGTGCATTGCTAATGAATGGAATGTATTTATAAATTCACATAATGATATTGTGAAAAGCAATGAGAACCTAACGACTTCCAAAATAAAAAATAAAAAAATTCCATCGATTTTTTGCTTTGAAAAAATCAGGTTATTATATACATTTTCTTTTGACAGATTTTTGCTTTGCCAAACATGACCTTAAGCCTTAAAAGGCTTAGCCCAATCATATGGATTGGGTTTCCTAACCTGGCCCAAAACTTGAAGGTTCGGTCCAATCACATGGACTGTGCTTTTCAGCTTAGCCCAAGCCCATAAACAAAACCCAAAATCAAAACAAAAGTTTTAAAGATCAAAACAATGATTTTTGGTTGAACATCTAGGAACATGAAGAATATAGCTAAGAACCCAAAAAAAAAATTGAAGATAAAGAACAAAATGCATTAAATCAAAGGCATAAAAGGAGAGAACGTGTTAAATTATAGTAAAATGATGTATTAAATGGGAAATACTATATCAAATATCTCTTAAATCAAGTCAAGTAATTTAAATCTAAATCCAAGTATTCATAAGGGTTAAAAGATTGATTAATCCAAATCAGGCCTAAAGAACTAATTATAAACAAAGAACATTCATTTATAGGTTTAAACTTCTATCAAAGCATAAAAAACAGGCCAAATACATCTGTTTGCAAGGAGATTGAAATTACAGCTTATGAACACTAACCTAGAAACCTAGAAAAACCTGGAAACAACTTTAAACCCAGCAACTTTAGCTTAAACATGCTTTTAATAAATTGTTTGAATCATCAAAAACCCAAGAAAAAAAAAGTACAATGCAACAATTAAACCAAATTAACCATAAAACTTCAAAAATATATTTCTTCAATTTTAAGCACTATTACACTGATTCTAACACTTGGTTTCAACCAACATTATTATGAACATAGCTTGATTAAACCTAATATCTCACCAAAAACAACATATGATCACAATTTTAGTAAATCACTTATCATCAACACATGAAATCAAAATAGATACAGTGACTACACTACATATCAAAATATACATCCCAAAACATGCATATTACTTCAAGACATAATTAGACATAAAAAAACACATACATTGTTCATTAAACTAACAACTAATCACAATAGATGAACAATAAACATTAAAGCACAAACTTAAAAGGTATTAAGAAGGGTTGTGCTGATTATGCTACACTATAAAGCAAGTAGTATACTTTAGTCACAATGTTGCTTTTTTTTTTCTTGATAGTCTTTCTCTTTTTTTTTTCTATTTCCTACTTACTTTAAACCCTTTATTCTTCTATTCATTTTCCTTTATTCTTCTCTCTTTTTTCTTATTTTTGCTTACTATTTTTATCTTTTTTTCCTAGAATTTCTTTCTCAATATTCCTCTTTCTATTTTCCTCTCTTTAGAAAGACAATCTCTTTTATAGGTTGTAATAAAACCAGGAAGTTACAAAATCATTCATCATTTTCTTAGTGGGTTTCCAAATATATATGATTATGAAAGATTTCCCCCCTTTTTCTCTTCTATAACCTTCCCTGAAAGTTGTGGTATCTGGTTTTCTGTTTTTCTTTTACTATGAACCTTATCAAGTGAAAACAACCTTAAAGTTTGTTTTTTTATAGGTAACTTTCTTTTTTTAATCAAGGTTGAATGGATAGGGTGGTACTTTGATGAATTAATCATAGAATTCGAGATGCAAATACGCCATTAAGGACCTAAAAGATGAAGAGGTAATGCAGATGTATAACTAGGAGTAAACCACACTTGATTTGAAGGTTCAGAACTCCATATTCATTGATCAAAAGATTGGCTCTTAATCAACTTAAATTTTTCAAAGCAAGGGAGGCTAACTAGGGATAAGATATTGATGAGTTCTTCGAGACAAATAGTGTATAAGCATTTGATGCGGATGACTGATCTTTATAGAGAAAGTGTTTCCCAATCGTTTAGCACCAACTAAAGCCTCTAAGGTAGTTGAAGACACGCCGCATTCATTCACTTGAAAGTGGTTTGATGATTAGCCTTCTCAACTAAAAAAAATAACAATATGTCATCCCTTCCCTTTATTAAAACACAAATAATATGACGCTTCATCTAAATCCTAAAAATTAAGGCTTTAATTAGGGTTTTGAGAATTTTCATTTTAGTCTTTGTATTTTAAATTTTGATATGTGTACTTTTAATTAGCTGAAAACTTTTTAATTCATGCAATTACATCCTTGGGAATGTTGATTGTAATCCTCTTATTCACACAAATTATATAAATGGGTCCTTGGTTTTTAAATTGTGCAATTTGATCCATAATTAACTATTAAATTTTTAATTTGTCACAATTTGATCGCTAATTTAGTCAATTTTGATCCTTATATATATATATGTGTGTGTGTGTGTGTGTGTGTGTGTGTTTTGCATCTTAATTCTCGGTTTTGAATTTCTTTATATAAACCTCTAATTGATCTTTAAACTTTCTTTTCCTTACAATTAACCTTCTAAATTGACTAATTAACTTATTAAAATTCAAAACTGGTCCCCAAAACTTCCAATTAATTATTTTGCAAGTTTGTCCTAATCAAATTGGTGCCAAATACTCATTGTTTCCTTAAATTAGGCCCTAGCCCTCCATTGATGTAATTGAGTTTTTTTTTTGTCTATATACACCTTTTTTTTATGTTTTTGGTGTTTTTTTTATATTTTAAAATAAAAAAATATTTTTTATATAAAAGAATTTTAGAGGACCTAGAATTGGGTTGACACTTTATGTTATAAGTTTATTTTAATTGTCTTATGTATTCACTTATTTAATAAGACTCCTTATCATTATATCTATATAATACATGGAGGAAGACATATTTCATACATTACATTCTCTCTAATACACTGTTAAACATGCATTAACATCTGCACTATCAAATTTCCCTGGATTACCTATTAGGTGGAACCATTCCAGTAGCGTTTGCAACAGGCTTATTCATAGAGGTCTGCTTACCAGATTGTTTTATGCTACAGGGGCAAGGCACCAAAAGACAAGCCGCTCTTAGATAAACTCCGGCGAGGGAATGATCTAGGTCATTTTGTCCTGTCCCCGGAGAAAAAGAAGAGAGGAATTATTGTTGTCTGTGGTTGGAAAAAATTCCAAAGCAATGCATTTATCAGATTGGCTTCATAGGTGAGAATCGTCTCTGGGCGGGCATTCATTCAATTGATAATACGATTCAAAATCACAAAACTTGCACGGGCCTGGGAAAAAAGTCCCGAAAATAAAAACTAGAATTGCAGGAATTTTGAATTATACATGCACTAGTAGAAAATCACGATGTAGTGCTAACAAGCCAGTGTTTACAATGCTGCTACATTCAGTGGTATTGCTTTCACATTTATACAAAACTTTGTGGTTAGCAAAGTTGATGAAATGGAAGCTGGAGAAAGAAGAGCTTGCAAAGGGGACGTTACGAACACCAAAGATGATGAGCTCTATGACCATAAGCAAAGATATATATAGAGCAATACATATTCTTAAAATTCAGATTCTAACCTTTTGCCATTTACCAGCTGTAAGGCAAGGATGCGGGAAACAAATTTAAAACTCGGACAAGCTTATGGACCCGTTAATAATCTTCCCATGTTCTGCGGATATGGATAAGGTGGAATTTCAATGCTACGGCTTTCACCTGGAATTTGCCTAGATCCATACTGATTCATGCCACCATTTAAAACACCATAGTAAGCCGTAATTGGGGTTGCATGAACTACTCTGAAACTAGAACCACTTGCTTGGTTTTCGTGTTTGATAAGTTCAGCATGCAAAGCTTGTTGCTGATCGCTGGACTGGTTTTCAGTTGTAGAACTGATCCCGACCCCAAGATCAAGGCTAATTGTCTCATTTTCATCTGGTCTAATCCTTGAGGGTCCATTCACAGCTGATGGTCCCGCCATGTCATGACTGTTTGTCCTAGCTGTAGGTACATCATGATTGTGTTTCCCCTCATATGTGGTTATAACTGCTTTTGGATCATGTGACGCCCTCTCCACATGCTTTCTAACAGGGCATCCAGCATTTGTGCATTTGTAGTAACTCCTGAAGAATCAGTAAGCATAAATATCTCATAAGAAACAACAGTGAAATAAGTAGAAAATATTTTTAGAATAAAGATTGACAATTTAGCTAGAAGACAGGGCAAGCTCATGCATAGAAGTTATAAAACGTAGTTATATGTGCAAAGCAATAAATAAATAAATTTAAAAATACCAGCTATGGTTCTGTGTGAGCACAACTCTGAGCATTACAATTGTTCTACATTGACATGGTAAACTATTGATATTTTTGGTTATTATTACATTAATCTCTAGGTCTCCACTATCAACTTCCAAGTTTATCCAGGGCATATTAATTAACATAAACAAACAACCTGTGCTGTCATTCAGGGTTTTGATTTTAGGCATTATTGATTGAAAAAAAAAATTGAATTTTCTTCAACATTGTCTCTCTTGTTGATGGTTCTACATCACTTTCGGAACAAGGACAGATAATATTTTGATCAAAAGGGGATGCTGGCATGGAATAAGAAGTGCAAAATAAATATTTAATCCTTATGCTGACAAATTTTTCAAGAATGGGAGTGGATCCATCCTTGTTTTTAAGGACCAGCCATTAAATAGTCTTAGTTAATAAGAGCTTTGATTCCAGCCCAATCAGATTTTAAGAGAGCAATTAAGCATTTCACCAGTAGGTTTTAGCTTCATAGCACATATTTTCACCACATCATGTCTTATACTTCCGCTCTATTGAGAAGGGGAATTCCTTTTTCTTTCAAGATATATTCAGGTTATTAAAACATCTTCACAACCTTATTCTGCATTTGGCTGAATGTACACAATTGCTAGACAAGGATGCAATTGCAAAAACATCTAATTCAGGAAAAATTAAAACATTTAACAGGCTTAAGAAGATCTGCATTTCCCCAACCTTTTATTGAAGTTTCAAGAACAATACCTCAATAAGAAGTATCCCTCCATACTTATTTATAGATTGAAAACAAAATTAGCAAATAATTAGATATCCTTCAAGCTCTTCCTATGAATACAAGAAAGTTGCACAAGCAAATGAGATGACCAGATTATTTTGGTTGTCTCCTTATCTTTGTGCATCTTTTTTTCTAAAAATGGATGGATATTTCCTTCCCTTCTTGCATTCAGAATTTTCACTAAACCCAACATTTGTTAAATTTTCAACACCTTTATCTTGCCACAATAGCAATACTTACGAATAAGAATTATCTTCTTTTGTTGGAATATAACCCAACCCCAGTGTCCTTCGGCAAAGCACATATTGTGAGACTAGTTTCACATTAAAAGCTAAATTTAATGATATCAAATAACTCAAATTAGTTTTATGGATCATGGTTAATTTCATGTCAGACACCTAGCCAGAAAGATTGGGCATTAATCATATTCAAATGATTGTATCTGCTTATTCTGTCATTTTATCCAATATGCACATCATATGACTGCTAAAAATGCACTAATGCACAGGACTATCCAAGAAATTTACTAAACGACTCAAGAAAAGAGTCATACATGATATAAAGGACCATAACAGTAAAAAAGCAGCAACTACTTAACTCATCAACACAAAACATACCTTGGATTAGGATTTCCTCTCACCCCTTTCTGGCCATATTTGCGCCACCTGTACCCATCATCCAGTATATCAACCTCACTCAGAGTTTGCACGACAACACGTGGTTCCCGGATAGGTTTGACCACTGGAGTAACGTCAAAACCTCCAGCATCCAACCTCCTGCTCAATGTAATTAGACCATCGCTTGGTTAGTATGTGTCTATTACGAACAACTTTAAGGGTGTTCTGAACTGATACCTTCTTTTTGAGAAGGGATCATCATCATCTTCGGCACCTTCTCCAGTATCATCATTAGCTCCAGTAGACAGTTCAAGGGCACCATTTGGCTCGATAGCATGAGGCACCTGTCCATAAGCACCAGGTGACTTGTCTGCAATGAAAGTGAAAGAAAGAGAAGGGGAAGGAGTGAAGGAACATTAATTAATACATTAGGGAAGTAAACAGCAAACTGAATTCCCTAAGAAGTTTCATCCATACCATCTTGGTTAGGCAGAGATGAAGACTTGTCAAATCTATCTTCCTGCATGGACAAAACAGAACCAGAGGCATATCGGCGGCTGGGTTGTGGTTTAGGATGATCATGTGTTCCCTTGTAGATAATCTCTGTTATTTGTCCATCATGGGAGCGCTCAAATAACTTTTTCACTTCACAGTTAGGATGTGTACATTTGTAATAGCTTCGAGGGAACTCACTTCCCTTAACATGTTTCTGTCCATATTTTCTCCAGTTATATCCATCATCAGATGACATTGAAGGCGCACTTCCTGCTCTATGATCAGACTGTGATGCCTGAAGCCCACTGCTAGAGAGCCCCGTTTGGTTTAGTTCATCTGAATCAACTTCAGCAGGTGCACTAGTAACTGAAGTAACCATGTTAAGGGATGCTGACAGACTCAATTCATTTGTGGATACTGCCATCTCACCTTTTACCAAAGGTGGTGAGGCAAATGATTGTGAATGGCACTGGCTTTGGACTTGAGCACATTGTGTGCTCCTCTGATGGTTTATATCTGCAGAAACCTAAAAATAATTGACGTGTTAGGCAAACAATTCCCCTCTAAACCAGCAAGGCCACTTGCTGATGTCATGAATTGAAATGAGATATCAACATAAATAATTCTGAAAGGGGGGAAAAAGGATGGTCAGGTATAAAAAGATGCCTCGTTATTTAACTCTTAATTACACCTTTATGCAATTATTATTCTGAATGAGAATGAATAAAACCAATGGCTCATTGGCAGAGAATGTTTCGGTTAATATATTGCAATTGTTGAGAAATCTCAAAGTGGTTAATATAGGTCAAGTTGAGTTGGAGAAGCTATATATTTAGTCACTACCAGCATACAGGATATAGAAAAGTAGGAGAAGATACTGAGTAATGCAAGGAATTATAGGAGCTGTTAGTTAAACATGAATGAGGTCTGAAAGTACCATATAATTATTGAAATAATTCAAGACTGGTTGCCTATCATGCAATTTAAGTCAAAAAAAGGAAATAGAAAAATAAATTACAAGAGCTCCAAATACTTAGAAGTCACCATGCAGTTTAAGGCAATCTGAAATCTCATTAAGAACTCACCATGTTTGACCTAGCATATGGTCTAAACTCAAAGCAATCGGATTTTCTTTCTCCACACGCTGTGGATGAAACAGTTGTAGCAGAATATGGAGTGGAGCTAAGAGAGCCAAGAGCTGTTCGAGGCTTAGTAAACGTACCAGTAGTGGGGGATGGCTCTGCCTATGAAGCCAAGAAGATATTGAATCAGTCTTAAAGATACTTCTAGCATGAAGTACAAGCAGATCAACTAAACAAAAATAAAAAAGAATAGAAAATCAAGATACATGGAAGCTGCATAATCCCTGAACATCCTAAGGCCCTCATCAAAAGCTCAACTGATAACTATGTTTTTTTTATGCCACTGTCTCCACTCTCCATACTTTTAACTGGTGCCAAATCCGTGAAGCTCTAAGATATACTTTCTTATCAGCATCAAGACATACAAAGATCAGCGCGTATAAACACTTGATGAGAGCTAACTGATTCTCACCAGGTGACAGAAGCATAAGGAAATTCAGAAAATATAAAAGGAGAAAAAAAATTTGAACCCACTAAAGGTGAAGAGAAGCTAAATTGAAACTTCAATTTCAAAATATTTCCATATAGCCCAATATTTTCAATCTAGAAATTAACACACTCAACTGAACAAAGCCTCAAACCCAATTTCTCATGCTTGAGCACCAATATAATACTTATCACATTCAAGCTTCAGTTATATAGATGGTCATGATGGGCAACCAATATATTCTCTCTACAGATAATCGAGTTTATTCTCGTTCCTTTGATTCACATATCCTTGTAGCTTCTCCTTCCACTTTGTAGTCATATCGCATTTTAATATCAATCTCGTCATCAACGCATCTATTCCATATTCTTCACACAAACAAATGGAATAACACAATAAAAGCATAGACAATAAACAAACAGCACCACAAAGACTCATTATGTGAAAATCCAAAACAGGCATTTACAAAAAGAAAAGAAAACAGAACATAAAAAGGGAAAGCTCATACTGATAATACTAAAAAAGTCATATTCTCCTCCACACTAGACATGGTACCAAATTCAGAGTTATTATATCATCAAGCATCAGAATCTAACTTCAGGTTCCAACATAAGCACTCCCAAATTACATGAATAAAAAATCTAAACAAGAAATGAAACGAAACGAAACAAAACAAATATAATAACTGGCATTTCAAATTTCAAGCTGTTTTTTTGTTTTTTAATAAAAGTAAGAGCATCTTGTCTTTTAAAGTCAATTCTCCACTTCTTGAACTCAACGACACGAAGCTACAAACAACACCGTTCTTTTGATAGCTGTTAAATAGTAGAAATGACAATTTTATTTCATTTATAAATAACAACAACAACAACAACAAAAACAACTTTGAATCTTACATTAAAGAAAAATTATTAACTCCTCTACTTATCTCAGCTCCCAAACAGATCTTATTTCCTCTACTTTCTATCAATTTCTCAGCAATCAAACAGAAAAACCAAGAACTACGATCCAAACTACAATTAAGTGAAGTAGAAACGACTAACCTTAACATTAGAGAGAAGAACTGGAGACTCAAGAAACGAGGTCGGACTGAGTCCAGGAGGGATCGTGATGCAAGCCGACCTCGAGATCGGAAGCTTGGCCGGTGACATCAGCTTGTACCTAGCACCGCCGCCGCCGGACTCCGGCCTCGTTGGATCGCCGCAGTCGGAAACCTCAGAGCGAGAGGTATTGCTGTCCATTGTGAGTGAGTGAGTGAGTGGGTGGGTGAGTGTGGCCGTCCGGGTGAAGGTCAAAAGAGGTCTAAAAAGGAAAGGATGAAGGGGTAATACGGTAATTTAGGAAGAGCGCGTTGTGTGTTTTTCGGTCATAAGAAAAATTTGCAGCTGTGACTTGTGACCGTAAGAACAAACGACAAGGAGTGTAAATGAAGTGTGTTTGTGACGGAAGGTTTTGAGAGATAGAGATGCAAAGAGAGAGGTTGACTTGTTACATTGGATCTGGAGGGAGGGCTTTCATCTGATTGGCTTGTCATTTACTAAATCTAACCCTAAAGTGTACCTTTTGTGTGGATAGTGTTTACAAGTTACCTAACTTGTGATACATTGTGTCGATCAAAAGTTAATTTGTAATATAAAAAAGAGATATATAGGCGAGGCTAATTATTATTTTTACATTAAGGACGTTGGTTTTGAATGAAATATTTTATAGAAAAATAATTATCAATTTTTTTCATGTTTATTTTAAAAAAATATTAAATAAAAAATGATTTTTTTTGTAAAATATTTTATGAAAAAATCAGTCAATAAAAAATATTTTACAGTCAATTTTTAAATATAATTTATTTACTATAAAATATTTTAATTTTATGAAATTTCATAAAATATTTTATAAATAATAATTCATTTACAATATCATCTAATTATTTCAACCATGATAATCATCTTACCACCATCTTTTTTTTTTTATCAATACAATCAATTTATCACCTCATTCTTAACCGATATTATTTCACCATTATCTTTTTAATTTTCATCGCTATCACAACAACTTCATTATCGTCTTTTCTATCATCGTTATTATTATTGTTGTTTTCATCATTATCATAACCATCTCACTATCATTACTATCTCACCATCTCTATTATCAATAAAAAATATTTTACATGTAAAATATTTTACACGAGAAAAAAATATTTTACATGAAAATATTTTTATTTTTAAAATTTTTAAAGTGTGAAACAAAAATTTAATGTTTTTATTTAATAAAATAAATTAATAATTATATATTGATTAATATATTTGATCTTTGTATCGTTTGGAAGTGCTTAATTTTTCTTATTTAATTAAATAGCTATATATGTTTTTAACTGAAATAATAACTTATACTCTACTAAAAACAATTTCAACCATTTGAAATGAGAAGAAAAAATATATTTCTCCAATTTAAATTCAATTTTCTTATTAATATATCCTTTGTTGTTCTAATGAAAACATTTTATAAAATTGCAAAGATTATTTTCTAAGCAAAAATCCATCAAGGTCTTAAAAGAAAAATAAAAACATATTAAAAAATATCTTTGTATTTTATATGTGATTGAAGATTAAAAAAAAGTAGTGATAAATGTGATAAAATTATATCAAAAATAAATTAAAAAATTAAATCATAATTTTTATTTTAGTTAATTATTCACGCAATTTTTTGTTTCATATTATATACATAATAATTGAAAATATCATTAATATTTTCATTAAAACCTATAATATTATTTGAGAACTATGAAAAAAGTGAATAACAATTGAAATATATTGTTAATTTTTTATAGTGTATTTAAATGTAAATAATAAATACATATGGGTCGAAGCTTAGCAGTTAGCCCAACAAATAAAAAGTCATACACGCATTGCTTGTGATGTCAGACCCACATGTACGACCTTCACTTTTTCTTTAAAGGTTGAGTGACATGTCCATCCACCTAGAAAAAACATGGTAGACAACAAATCTTCTCTAATTCTCTAGTTTATCTCCAGCCAACTTCATTAGCCAAAAAGTTTAGTCTTTAATTTTTTGGATTTCCAAAAAAACTAATTTTCAATTATTTTTTTGGTTAAAAACACCTAAAGAGCCTTAAGAAAACCATCTGTAGTCTTAAATTAGAACAAGATTGATTAAAAAATAAAAAAATCAACTCAAATTCAAAAGACTTCCTAAGCCCTAGTTTACTTTTTTAAGCAAGATAAAAGTTTAAACATATCTTAATGGAACTCTTCTCAGTGAATAGAACTCAATGAAACTAAGACCATTATTTTCTCATCAAAATGTGTTGAATCGATGACGTTTTCTTTTCTTTTTCATTTTCCAATGAGTTGTTGTCTCCTTTCTTAAACTCAAGGACTGAAAAATAAATAAAATCAACCTTTAGATCAAAATTAAAATTACAAAAACTAAAGAGACTGTAAAGGAAGGAAAATGAAATTAGGTGGACCAAAAAGAACTTTTTCAAATAAATTTGAGATTAGCCATGTGGTTTCCTTTTGTTTTACATTTTGGTCCTTTTCTGTTGAGTTTTGTTTTTATTTAACAAATTACAAGAAATTGTGTATTAAATTGATCATAAAAGCCTACAATGAAAAAACATTTGTGAACAAAAAGAAAAAAGAAAAATATAGGTATTATGGATTGTTATAGTAAAAGACCTAGGAATTTTATTAGATTTTATAATTTATTCATGATGGCTTCATAAATCCTATCTTATCTGGACTTGTTATGTCCAGGTTTTTAAAAAAGTTTGTAACTGTTTGATTTGGAGGTGGTTATTGTTTTGTTATAACTTGAGTTTCAAGCATTAAAAAAATTCTTCCAACTCTTTAAAGCAGGGAAGAAATTTATATTAGTAACATATCATTATAAAGTGGCACCTTCGATGGGATCTAATGATGTATTTCAAGAAAAAAACCCCAAAAATAATTAAACAATATGGAAAGTGCACCACACTTAATAGCATTATAGAGAGACCATTCTTTCATACAATTTATGAAGGTTAGGTTGTTATTAACACCCAAACTTATACAGAAAATAATAAAATATCTCATTCTATCATTCCTATTTCTTTTAGTTTGTTTGTTTCAGTTTGAGGTCTTTACATTCACCTTAGTCCTCACAAGCCTACTTTATTTGTTGATCATGACATATTTCCAAACACTATGTTACCTCGTGCACTTTTTCTTTCCCTAAAATGCTCATCTTTTATATCTACCTCCTTACTAAAATATATTATTGATATGCTATCAATAAGTGTCTTCACCACCACTAACACATGCTTAATTATATTTATAAACTCAACCAATTAATCACAAATTGTTTGGCCAAGCATTGGATAATGCAAAACCTTAGGATAATAATAAGATTGATTAAGTAAAGTTGGTTTAATATTCATATGGATTAATGTGAACAATAAATCAATGACATAAAAAATCATATCCAGATTGGATGGACGTTGTTTACCCTATTCTAAGAGGTGTAAAAGTTAGTGCTTGTAAATAATTATTAGAAAAAATATGGTGAGTGCATGAAAGAGTATGTATCTAAGTTCCTATATCAATATAAAGATATCGTTCAAGAACCTTATCTCTATCTTAAACTTTTAAGTTATCATTGACTAAAATGATTTTTCATTGGTATATATCCCTATCACCAAATTTCATTTACTCTTGTCCTAGGATGAAAAATAAATTTCATGAATATTTTTATCATATAGTCAAAAGTAACTACTATTGAGTTGGATAATATTTTCCAACAACCTTGAGAGACTATCTATGTATATTCCTAAAGATTTAGAAACAAAATCATAAAGTGCTCAACCTGCCTACATTAAACAAATTATATCTAAATGGTTCTTAAAGAAATGAATTGGCTAATCCAAAAAAATTTATTGGTAAAAGATATACATGCTTTTACTAATAAAACATTTTAGCATGATCAAACTTTGAATGTTTTTGCAATAAAAAAACCCCTTAAAGGAACATATAATGCCAACACTTCTTTCAATTATCTCTCTAATCATGTAGTATAAGTTGGGATGAATTATTCTAATAAAAAAATATGATAAGAATATTTGCATAATAGAACTTAAAGATGAGTAACCATTTAAATACCTAACATTGAAAAGAACAAAGGCCAAAGCTAGAAAGAAATTTTTGGCTCACAAATATTTTTTGATATTGCATAAGTAGATGAAATATTTAACCAGGTCATGCATGATAGGCAAAGTAAGCTAATTGGTAATCATCTACTCCCAATATAAGAGTAGCTTAGTGTGAAAACATATTGAAAATGAAACAATTCATAGAAATACTCTACTAAAAATTATATGATTTTTAAAAATCAAATTCGAAAGGCGTTAAAGCCTGATAGGTTGAAGTCTATAGAAAAAAAAGACACAATTCGATAAGGATATTTTCCTAAATACAACCATGAATGTATTTTCAATAAATCTAAAAGGCTGTTAGGATCAAGATTTATTTGTTTTAGTCAAAATTGAATCTATTCTAATATGTTTGCGCCTTCTTTCTTTGAACTAATAATGTTTTTTTTTTTGTCAAAATTGAATCTATTCTAATATGTTTGCGCCTTCTTTCTTTGAACTAATAATGTTTTTTGTTTTTTTGCATCTAGATGGTAGCATGAAGTACTTAAAGAAAATAACAAACCATTTTTAGTCACTTTTTTTATGGTTAATGCATGGATATATGATGAAGATACTAGTCCCATTAAGTGTTGGGTTTCCCAAAACTATTACCCGTAGTGGGAATATTAATTTAAATTTTTTTGGGGGTCTCAAGGATTTCATTAGATAATTTAATGTCATTCAAGTTTTATGTAATGATTACTTGAAAATTAGATATTTGTTTCAAGGTTTCGTCAACTTTTTCAAGGTTGAGTTGTCACAAACCATAAATTATCCAAGTGTTTAGCCTCTAAAAGTAATTTATTTGAACCACATGTGAGAAGTCTTTTAAAACCTTTTTAGTACACTATCTAGTAACGTGTCACAATCCCCCCAAGTTATATGTGGTTTGTCTTAATATTTCAATAACAAATTTATTAGAGTAATTATTATCCTTTCATAAAAAATATTTCAATTTAGATATTATATCATATAATCTTGGAGTAATTATTATCCTTTCATAAAAAATATTTCAATTTAGATATTATATCATATAATATGTATGCTATGTCAAGTCATGTTTGTTCTTAGTACCGTAGTTATTTATTCTATGAATAAGATTCATAACTTTTTTTAAATTTCATTATACCTTATGTAAATAATCAATATTATTTGAAATTAAATGAAATATTTTCTCTAATTTATATAAGGTAACAAATCCTTTTTTGATCTCTTAAATACCTTAATATAATTTAAATTAGATGAAATAATTCATAGAAATACTCTACTAATAATTATGTGATTTTCAGAAACCAAATCCAAAAGGTGTTAAAGCCTGCTAGGTTGAAGTCCATAGAAGAAAAAAAATGCAATTCAATGAGGATCTTTTTCTAAATATAAACATGAATGTATTTTCAATAAATCTAAATGGGCTGTTAGGATCGAGATTTATTTTTCTTGGTCAAAATTGAATCTATTCTAATATGTTTGGGCCTTCTTTTCTTGAACCAATAATGTTTTTTGGCATATAGATGGTAGCATGAAGTACCTAAAGAAAATAACAAACCATTTTTAGTCACTTTTTCTATGGTTAGTACATGGATATATGATGAAGATACTAGTATTATTAAGTGTTGGGTTTCCCAAAACTATTACCCGTAGTGGAAATATTAATTTAAATTTTTTTGGGGGTCTCAAGGATTTTATTAGACAATTTAAGGTCATTTAAGTTTTATGCAATGATTACTTAAAAATTAGATCTTTGTTTCAAGGTTTGGTCAACTTTTTCAAGGTTGAGTTGTCGTATACCATAAATTGTCCAAATGTCTAGCCTTTAAAAGTAATCCATCTAAACCACAAGTGAGAAGTCTTTTAAAACCCTTTTAGTACAATGTCTAGTAATGTGTCACGATCCCCCCAAGTCATACGTGGTTTGACTTAATCTTTCAATAACAAATTTCTTGGAGTAATTATTATCCTTTCATAAAAAATATTTCGATTTAGATATTATATCATATAATATGTATACTCTGTCAAGTCATATTTGTTCTTAATACCGTAATCATTCATTCTATGAATAAGATTTGTAACTTTTTTAAAATTTCATTATACCCTGTATAAAAACTTCATAATCAATATTATTTGAAATTAGATGAAACATTTTCTCTAATTTATCTAGGGTAATAAACCCTTTTTTGATCTCTTAAATACCTTTATATAGTTCATATTATATCCAATATCTTTCTATGTGTTACCTTTTATTAAGATAATATGTAGTAAGGATCAAAACATAATATTCTCTATATAAGATAATTTAGTGATCTCAAGTTTAATGATCATTTACACAATTATCATGTGAGCCTTTTCATATACACAAATGATCTCTCCATATGAAATCTTTATATGGGTTAGTTTAGTATACATATTATTAACAAGCACCTACATATTAGTTCTAAGTATTTCTTATACTTTATTTTATGAAAACAATTACTTTCTTTTATAAATAAAAGAATATAATATGTATCAATCTCAACAACTTTAATTAATATCTAGTCTTAATAGAGAATTAACTATGAATATTTAGAAATAATTATTTGATGCAATAGAAATCTCATAATTACAATCACTTTATGATATCTTTTACAAAGTATTTTTTACCAAAGACTTTACTCTTTACTTAGTAATCAAATATAAATTAATATTAAAAATACAAAAGTCTATATTTTTATATGAACAAAATCAGTGTCACATGTAATTAATGATTGACTATAGGGTATATACACTAACATTAAGTTTAATGGATTAGACAATTTAGGATAACCTACTAACTTTATTGTTTTAAGAAGTATCCATAAAATGTATGAGCTAGTGCATCACTTTAGTAAACTAAAAACTCTAACTTTAGAGAAACTAGGTCACAATGACTCTTAATATAATTAATTGATAATTCAAAATTGTAAAAATACCTATCAATCATAACTAAGGCTTTGAACTTTTATTTCTAGAAAAAAAAATACCAAGTAAAATTTCTATATAAAAAAAAAACATGCCCCGAACACCACAACCATTTCATATTTTACCTTCAATATCACAATTTCAGAACAAACAATCAACAACAACTAACATTTATAGGTTATTTGCTTAAGTGTGATTATAGCAAAAATATTATTAATCTCTTACTCAAATACATGCATTGTTTTGTATAGGACTAAATTGAAATGTTTAGTATTGTGAAAGAATTTGTCAAATATTTTTTTTTTCTTCTATTAAGCACAAGTTTAAAGTGTTCAAACAACCAATGCTAGGATAGCTCCTAATGTTGTTAGTAAAGTAAAAGAGGAAATCAAGAAACTTATTAAAGCATGTTTTATACAAATAGCATGGTATGTAGAATAATTCTTTAACATTTTTTTCTTTTTATTAAAAAGAATGGCAAGCTTAAAGTTTGTATTGAACTTCCAATATTAATATAACCACACTAAAATATGAATGTTAGGTTTCCAAAAATACATAAATATCGTGAAAAAATAATTAATTTTTTTAAATCCTGAGGGTCTTGTTAGATAATCTAGGATTTAGAGTTTGTGCAAAAATTACCTGAAGAACAAATATTCTTTCATAGGTTAGATCAACTCTTTAAATATGAATTATCATAAACTACAAGTCAATCAATTTTTCAATCTCTAACAATAATTCATTCAACCCACCTTTTCAAAAATCTCTTAAAATATTTTTTAGGAGAAACAGATTGTTAAGCTTTGAGTGCTAACTCTTTCTTTTCTTTATTATACTTATCTATATAGGTGTATCTAATGTGTAGGGTATGTATAGTTTATTTAAAAAAAAAATAGAAGGCATAACATTTTATTTATAGGAAAAAAGCAAAATAACTCTATTAATAGCAAAATATCACTTTGCCTCATGAAATATATCACATATATTATTCAGGATAATTTTAAAAATTTATATGATCAAGTCCTTACTTCATTTTTTTAGATCTAGAATTGTAATTTCTAATATTAATTACATTTTAATCTTCAATTTCTAAAATTTGTTTACAATTAATTCCTACTTGATTAATCATCCTAGTTTAATTTCTTATTAATAGTTCTTAATGCTTATTACCCGTTAAGTTTTTAATATGCTAGCTCAAATATAAATTATAATCCTAAAAAAATAAAATAAAATAAAAAATATAATTTATTATTAATTGAATAAATGATTGACTTATACTTGAAAATTAAGTGCACCGTTTAACAATATATCATGAACCTCAAAATATTAAAAAATCATAAGTGGTATGAATTAATTTCAATGACAAGCTTCTTGCTATAATTATTATTCATTAATCAAGAATGTTATGATTTAAACATTGGTGTATGAATTGTGTTTGTTTTCTCAAATCATGTTTATTCTAAACATCATAAACATTAATTATTGTGATAAGGTTTGATACTATTTTTAAATCTTATTCCACCTTGTAAAACAATATCACTATCAATATTATTCAAACATAGGTGGACCATTTTTTTTTATTCATTTAGAGTGATGAATCATTTCTTAATCATTCAAATATCTTAATATAGTTCATATTATACTTAATATCTTCTCATTTGTTACCCCCTAATTAAGATAATATATGGATGAGATAAAAGAATAGCATTCTATATATCAGATTTCTTAGTGATCTCATATTTAAAGATCATTTAAAAAGTTATCACTTCATCTTTTTTATAGATATAGGTTATCTCTGCATATAGAATCCTTATGCGAGCCAGTTCAGTACATATATCATTAAATAAACACCTACATATTAGTTCAATATGAATTAACATGATATCTCATGCTCATGTCAGATATGCTAGTTGATTTTGCTATTAGTAACAAATTATTTAGTTTTATAGATAGTCATTTAGGGCACAATCAAATTTTTATTATAAAAGAGGATTCAAATTTTCATTATAAAAGAGGATTTTTCTAGTTGTTATGAAAAAAAAAGAAGTTGAATTCAAATAGCTTATAAAGTAATAGTTTTTCTCTCTATTTTCAAATCAAATAGGCAAGAAGGCAAAAAAACCCAAGACATTAATCATTCACGTTGTCAAATTGATGACTTAGTTTGAAAATTTTATTTTCTTTTATGTAAAATTATAAATTTCCTTCTATTTTTTCTTAGGAGATTCTAAAGCAACATGTGGATATTTTTTACATCCAAAATAAAAATTTCAAGTTATGGACATGTATGCAAGAGTTATTTAATAAAGGATTAACAATTGGACTCATTGATATTTTAAGAAGCTTTTCTATCGATTATAACAATTTACATCTCATTAATTTGGACATAGGAGATTTTATTACCGAGATTATTCTAAAAGACTTCATGAATTTTTTAGCTTAAATTTTTCCTATGTAATCCATCTAAACGATCCAATAGTCTTATTATTTGAGATTCTTGTTTCCTGCTTTGATTTGAACATTAACTTTTATCCTATTTAGTATTTTTTTTCCTAGTTAATAATTGATTCCTAAATTGGTTTCTTTTTCTTATTTCTTAAAATATTATGATTACATAAATTTGTTCAATTAAAATTTTCTTGTTGAAACTTGACAATCAAATTCAATATAGAAATTAAATCATTGCATGAGATTGTTTTAAGGTCTTAGACTAGTATATAATAATCCACTCTCATTCTAACTTCCTAACCAATATTTATATACACAATTTTTCAATACAATGCCCTTTCAAGTTTGGTTCTATTAGCTTTAAGCTTTATGTTTCTTCATAATTTACTTTTGTTACTTTATTTACAAGCTTTCTTTATTATTGTAATTTTATTTTTCCTTAGCTTTATTTTTTATTCTTAGCTATTATTATATGACACTTGTTACAAACCTTGATGGTTTGTAAGGATTTTCTTGCTTGAAACCTTCTTTTTTGTTTGATATCTTTGATTCCAATTATTGTAGAATCTATATCTTCTTTGATTGTGAAGTAGTTGTCACCTCCTCACAAGTTTAATCCTAAGTATTATATCTAATAGCTTTAAAAAGAATTTATTGACAACAATAAAATATTTTGAAGCTAAAATTAAAACATAAATAATATCTTCAATTAAAAAATTAAAAGATTTTAATGCCACAAATGGATACCCAATTACAAAAAGAGAAAATGCATCCAAATAAAGTGAGAAAGGATTCAGACAAATAAGTTGTTTGGAACCTTGTGAATTAAATTCAATTCAAATGGTTAAATCAATTCTTATGTTAGAAACTCTTTTGAAGGTATTGATTTGAATCCCAAAAAATTCAAATCATAAAAAAATATGCAAAAACAAATTAAGAGGGAGTCTAATTTGCTACAATAATTCCAGATGAAGAATAATATTATAAAAATACATCTCTTTCTTTCCTCCAAAAAACCTATTTCATATCTCTTCCTTCACCCTTATTAGCCATTGATTTCTTTAACAAGAGCTTTGGTTTTCTAACCCAAGAAATTGCTTGAAGTGGGAAAGAGTATTGATAAGACTTTCAAAAACTTCCAAAAGGTTAGTGTTCCTTCTAGCTCTTTTGATATTCACAGTAAATGATAGAAAGTTTTGAAAGATATGATGGTTTTAGTTGTTATCTACATTACATGACATTTGGGTCATTGAAAAATTTTGCTTTAATGCTTAAATGTTTAAAGGAATGAAATAAGTCTATTTATATCTTCTTTAAAAATTTTATTTTATGTCATTTTAAATAAATATAAAGGTCATTGTAATAAAAAAAAAATAATTTGTGTAACAAAAATGATTATAAGTTAAAAGCAAAATAATCAAGATTATTAATTCAATATATTTTCACATATATTCCAAATAGTATAATTGAATTCAATTATATAATTTAATATTTTATTCTCAACATAAAAATTATAATAGGTTATCAATTGAATTCAAATATTTTTATAAATTAAATTCAATTCAATATGTGATTTGGTTTTAAAGAGGTTGAAAGAGAAACCATAATTTTTTTACTATCATTCTATAATTTAGGAGGAAAAAAACTCATTGCTATAAAATATGGATTAATCTTATTACAATAAGTTGATTTGATGAGCTCGTAATTTAAAATTTTATTCTAAACATAAAAGTTATAATAGGTTATTAATTAAATTCAAATATATTTATGAATTGAGCTAAATTCAATATATAATTTTGTTCCAAAAAGGTTAAAAGAGAAACCATAAAATATTTACAATCATTATATAATATAGGAGGAAAAAAAATCATTGTACTAAAATGTGGACTAATCTAATTACAATAAGTTGATTTAATGACATAGTAATTTAGATTTCTTTTTTGGATTCGAGAAAACCTCATTTCTCGAAAAGCATACTTTGTGGGTCCAGGAAAGCGAGTAAAACTCTGGTTGTCCTAGGTTCTTATAAGAGATGCACGCCCTAACTCAAACTCGAGATATACTGTGCAGATCTCAAGCCCTTTGCCATCACGTTATGCCGTTTGGGAACATAATTTAGATCACAAATTGAATTTGATAACTATATTAGAGATATGACATTATATTCTCTAGTTCATATAAGTTATTGTTGATCTTGTAGTGATTGTAAAATTATTATTGATATTGTACTCGTGAAAATGATTACCACACATAATTTGCATTCTTGTAAAATTATTTGAGTTAATTATTTTAATGTTATTTTGTTATTTCATATAATTCTTTTGCTCTATATTTTTTTAACCATTAGACCTCTCCAAATCTAATAAATACATCCATCATATTTGAATAATTGAGAATTTATTACAACCAAACAATATATTTAAATCTTGATTGTTAAGGAAAAAATACACTGTCTTTATCAATAACTTTTTTTAAAAGGAATCAAGGTTTCATTGTATAAACAAACTCAATTCATTATGGATTGAAATGGTAAAATGATTAATTTTTCATTCCAAGAGAAAATCATTGGACTAATTATTAAGAGTAATACAATATTAAGATCTATTGGTCATTATCAAATTAGTTGGGAATAACTATGTGTTTACACATTTTTAAATCACAATAAAATGAATAAATTACCCCTAAAAGAAAAAATTATTTAACTTGTGTATATAGGTTTTTTTGTAATTTCAATTTTTAAAGCACAATACAATAACTAAATTACTCTTAGAAGCAAATATTCTTCAAGTGATGTCCATGGGCTTTCTTATATTTTTACTTTGATAAATTTTGATATTTTAATAAATATAAAATATAATTTAAAGATAAAATTGGAAAGCATGTTTTAACGAGTGAGCGACACCCATACTCTTTAGACAACACATAAGGTGTCTCCTAATGGCTAAACACTACATTCTACAATGACATTGGAATTGTTTCGGTGGCCCTTCCATTATGTGTGTGGCTTACTAAAATATGATTTGGCATAAATGGTCATTTCTTTTCTTTTTTTTCTCTATCCTCCTTAAATTTCACAAATCACCATCGAGATCTTCAACCCTTCAATTTATTTTTTCTTCAGATTTGGTCCATATTATTTTAATTACTATAAAATTAGAAATTATTTTTAATCTCATCCTCCTTTAATTTTTTTCAATCAAATTATAAAATTAGATTTGATGCATGTTTTTTTTATTACTATTTATTTTATTTGAGATAATTCTTAAATTTAAATTTTTTGTACAATTCATCTTTTATTTTTTTTCCTATTAGATTTGATCCTCATTCTTTTAATGACTATTTTTTTAGTTTGGTGGATTTTTTAATTGATATTTTTTTTATTTTATCATTTAATATTAAATTGGTTGGAAATTGAGCTTTTTAATTCAGCTTAGGTCTAAGTTTTAATGAGATGCGAGTTTGAGAAATTAACCCAAGTTTAGATGATTTGCTTAAGTTTGCTTCTTCTTTTTTATTTTTTTATTTTTAAGCTTATGTTTTTTCAATTTCATCCCTCAATATTTATTTAATTGGAGATTGGACTCTATTATTTTTTTGTTTGCTTTCTATAGGATTTTTCACTCATTTTTAAAATGACCTAGGTTATCTTGAATTATGTTTTTTTTTAAATTTAATATTTTTTAAATAATGTTTTTAATTAAATTAAATGATTATATATAAAAATAAGATGTTTATTTTATGATATTTTATTTAGTTTGCTTTCTAGATCGTTACTCTAACGTCGTGTTCAACTTCTTTTATTGTTGTTGTGTAGCTTTTCATAATTACATTATTATCATCACGTTGAGTTTTTTTTGGTGGTGGGGTGGTTTCCATGATGAAGTGACAATGAGTTTACAACGAGCTTCTTTCTCTTCTTCTCTTGAGTATGATATTAGTAGCTAATTTTTATAATTATTTTTTTTTATTTTATTTATTAATATTAGTAGCTAATTTTTATAATTATTTTATTTATCGCCAATGCTTTTTCTATCATTTTATTAAATTAATTGAGATTATTGAACTCAATCAAGTGAATTACTTGAGTCTTAGATTCTTTAAAAAAAAAAATGTTGGTGTCTCCTAAAAATGTTGGTGTCTCCTAAATTATTTTAATACTTTTTCAAGTAAAAAAATATTTTAAAACACAATATTTATCATATTTTCAAACACGTTTTAAGCATAAACATAACGATGCAGTCTCACATATAATTGGTAATAAGCAATGATGAATTATGGTTTTAACATGTTCAAGTGGGAGTTGTGACTCTTTTGAATCAAGAGCCAGAAAAATATATCCGTAAGGAGATTTTTACCACTTGAATGTGAAAGGGATGAGCTTACAAATTAATGCAACAACTTACTAATTAGGTGTGTGAAATGATAGAGTTGTGTCATGCACTACTTGAAAACATGCTAATCAAATGATTGATTTGGTTTATTAAATGAACTTGTTCATTGAATCTGGATGAGTATCGAATTGACCTGCTATCAAACATCAAAACGTCGTTTTACATGTTATTTGTTTTTTAATTAATTAGATTTGTGATCCATGAAAGGGAGTCAAGAACCTGGAGATACCACACGGGGAGTTTAATACAAGAGTTTGTCAAACATCAATCTGAATCACTGCAGCAGTAGCAGTAAGAGGTGGATTGAACGATTAAGAGTTTCCACCCTTTACTCGAGGATTGACATTGCACCTTGGACGACAGCACCAGGCTCCCATAAAGCAGGAGGTGAACAGCTCAAATCACAGATCCTGTGCCCTTCAATCTGGAAATTGAAACTACAACTTCACTTCGGCCAATCCCAAGGCTTGATGTTCAAACACAAATGTCTGCAAAATCCTATTTGACTACACGTTCGTTGGCTTTAACCCATGCAGGCTACAGCCATGCTATACCTGGCTGGCAAAGTGAAGTGATCCTTTTCAACAAAACTGCCGCCTTCTGTTGCTCTTAAGAATTGAAAAGATTGTATTAATGGACCTGGGCTCGGTGGTAATGAGGTCTTGGTGTTTACCAAGACGTTACGTGCTGCAATACCAAGAAAACTTCTCGTTTGTAATGATGAAAATGGAAATTCTATTCCATAGTATATCACCAAAATGGAATGTTTAAGCTTTTTGGATTAAAAAAAAAGTTATGGTTAATAACTAAATGATTGATTTGATTATGATTATAGTTATGGTAATGATTTTCATAATTATCAAACCAAAAGCCAAACTATTATCGAATAGAAATGAATAATATATATGTGTGTGTATAGACACACGTATGTATGTATGTATAAGTATTGAAATATTATAATTATGCCATTGATTATAAATAATTAGTGATTCATTTCCTGCTTTATTGATGTTTATTTCTAAACTTTTGTCATGGTTTTGAGACCTTTCTCATGATTATTTTTATATGGTTATTATATAAACAAGCATTTTATGAAGTTTAATATATTTCTACCTGCAAAATCTATTTTATCATTGTATTTTTTATTAAAATTTTATGAAGTTTAATATATTTCTACCTGAAAAATCTATTTTATCATTGTTATAATTGTATTTTTTATTAATGTTAATGTTAACATGTAATTCTTTAATTATGTTAAATTTATTTGATGCTTAGATTTATTTAAAAAAAATATAAATAGTTAATAGTTAACCAAATGTATAACTAATAACCAATATTTATGGTGATGGTTATGCGAAATCCTGATAATTATGAATAGTTATCAGTTTTTAGATTAGTCATGGTTATATCTAAAACCATAACTATTATTAAAAATTATCATAATTAATAGTTAACCAAATATATAACTAATAACCATCTCATCATAATTTATTTTTAATCATTTTTATGAGATTTTTCTCATTTTAACTATTTTTGGATGCTTTTATGATTTTTAATATTTTTTTGAACCTCAGTATAAAACAAAAGAAAGAATAAAAAAATTAAGTGAATTAAAAAATATAGTTTGTAGAGTAACAAATCAAAGGAAAAGAAAAATACAAAAATCTAAATATGTAAATTGGATATCCCTTTCTCATTTTATTTTTCTTTATCCAAACTTTCCCAAATAATTTAATCATACTTGAGGTTAATCCAATCTCTTGAACCAAACATAAAAAATTGTTTCTAGATAGCCTTGAACCTAGTCCAAAATCCACCCACATGCATACTTCACGTATGGATGAGCAAAGATATTTTACTTAAAAACCCCTATATAGGATAAAGAAGAACCTTGATGTAAATCCACATAAGTGCTAATTAATTTTTAAAATATTTTTATGGTCATTGCTACATGAGTTTTTTAATTAATGGCTAGATTGTTCTACTTGTTTTCAAGTATAATTCTAAATTGTTTATATGATTATTGTAGACATAATCCTGTTTATTTTTAGAAGAATTTTGAAATGATTTTTTTAATTTGTTATTAAATTGTTCCTATTTGTTTTCAAAGAAGAGTTCTAATCCTTTTGCTTTCAAGTAGATTTTTTTTTTTAATTTGTTGCTTAAATGTTTATACTTGTTTTTAAGTAGAGTTCTAAACTGTTTTTAAGTCATTAACGACAAAACAGAAAAGGAAAGGAAAAATTATAATTTTATCTCTAGCTAAATTTAATTAAAATTTAGGTTTCTGAGGGGTTGAGTTATGATTTTACCTCTATACTATATATTTTGTACAAAAAAATGAAAATTCTAAATTAAATTATTTATAGAATTAATTTTTTTCAATCTATAAGGAATGAATTAAATAGTTTGACCATTTTTTTTTTGTAATATCCCAATTGAATTTGAATTGAAATAAAATGTTTGCATAAATGATACTTAGAAAAATAGTTTTCTAAATAAAGAGACTTTTCAAGGCTATGAATTTTATTTACTTCATCTTAAAACAATTTAAGATATTAATAAGAATTCTAATATAATTAATTTTCTTGTTATATCAAAAAAAAATATTTTTCAAATAAAAATGAATTAAATAGAATTTATTAATTTTATAAACTATCAAATTAATCTAAAAGTAAGAAATGTTATTTTAAAATTGCATATAAAGCTAATAATTAAAACTAAAGTGTTTATATATATATATATATATATATATATATATATTATAAAATCAATGTGATTGTTTTTTTAATGGTCAAATTATTTTAATATTAACTAGGGATTGTGTTTGTGTTCCTTGCTTTTTCTATAGTTTTCTTCTTAGATGTAAAATTGTTTTATTATCTAAATTATACTGAATGTAACTTGAAGTTTCTTGATTAATTATGTAAATATTATGTAATTTAAAAAGAAAGCAATTCATATAAGAAATTTATTCTATAATTCAATATAAAAAAACAACATAAAATTATACAACCGTCGCTCTTATAAAAACTTATGAAGACATGCAATAAATAATTAGATTTTGACCACCTTATTTCCTTTAATGGATCGTGGGCATTAATTTAAATATGTCTATAATTATTCAATAAAAATAAAATGTATATTTATATATAATTGTTATGTATAATATAATAATGATGCCAAAGTGTGAGACCTAATTAATAAGACAAATTCTTTGCCAATATATATTAAGAACATACTAAGAACATGAGTTGTTGCCTTTCAATTTTATAAGCATAAAATAAGAGTTTCATTTATGATTAATTTGTTAAGTTACACAAGATCAACTTAAATGAAAAATGTTTAATGTTATAGAAATTAGATTCTACTTAACTAAACTTATATTATTTGAATGAGAGATTTATGATCATATGATATTAGATGCAATAATTAAGTAAAACATATATGATATGTTTAGATAAAGAGTTATTATTTAATTGATCTAGGATTTATATAGGGATGTAATTGATCAGTTATGTTATCTACCTAATTAATCTAGGAGTCATTCAAGATCATATAAATTAAATGGGATCCTAGTCTATTAGAAAATCTAAACAAGTTTTTCTAAATTAAAAGGAAAGTCTATTAATTTGAATAAAAATAATAAGAGACTAAATTATGATTAAAAATCTTATCTAAATTTTACTATAAATATATATATATATATATATATATATATATAAAGCTAATAATTGTTATCTTTATATGAATAAAAAAATCTTATCTAAATTTTACTATAAATAAATATATATAAAGCTAATAATTGTTAATAAATCAATATGAGAATCAATACATTCCTATTTTAGAATACTTAATGTTAACAAATTGACCGAATTAAACATTTTTGTCTAGAATCATAAAATTAGAATTATTCTCAATCAAGAAAAAAAGTTATATGTTCTTGAAAATCTAATTTGTCTTATCCCTGGTGAGGATGTTAATGATAATTTTGGGATTGGATATCAATTTTATATTAATGATGATAAGTATGATATATATGTTATATTAGTTAACATGTCACCAAGCTTCAAATATCGCATCATAATATAGATGTCTATCTTATAATTATACATCTCAAAGAAATGTTTGATATGGCTAGTAAGTTTAAAAGTATAAGACCTCTAGAAAGTGTTTTTTGTTACAAGATGATATAAGGTTCTTCTATGAATATCCATGATCTGAAAATGATTAGCTGTATTATAAAATGAGGCTTATATGGCTTTGTCATGGGTCATGAGTTAAATGTTGACTTGGTCTTATAGTTATTGCCTCCTATTTTAAATCAACTATCTTTGTTCTTTTAGGAATTGGTTGTAACCTATCAATACACTTTGGATATGGATGGTGTATGTATGCCTAGATATTTGTTTAATTTCTACCTTTATTTCTTTTAAATGTTAGGTTAGTTCATCTTTGTTTATCCTTTTTTTTTATTGATTGACAATTAAGGCTAGTTGGGTAAGAGGATTAGGATTTTCTTTTAAAAAATAACCTATAGGGTATTAAACCACCCTATAACAGATTGTTAGGATTTGTAATGAGGATATTGGGTTGTATAGTTGTTTGTATCTTTATAGGACAACTTATGCATCAAATATGATAATACCTAGGTTTAGATATTGTTATTGTAACACTTGATACGATACCATGTAAGACCCTACATGGATCATTGTGGTTCCAAAACCCCATTCTAGAGTAGTTACCACTACAAAATTTACTATGACTTGTTTTTCATGTGTATAAGCTCATAAAGTTCTAAATTTACTTTGGTATAATTCACTCAGGATTTGATTCAATTGATCAAATACAACTTGTATTATTTTATTCATTATCATAATATTATTATGATAGTCAATGCTTATTATGTTCTTTATCTCCATTTAAATAGCTCGTATATGAATATTAGAGAGATTTAATAGTTGATACAAGGATAATCTTTTATAATTAACCATAACTGACTGATTGACTATTTAGTGTTCATCATAGTTGGTTATGTGATTAGTACTTAAAAGTGCATTTTTATCATGGTTTTATATCATCATTTTGCACTTGAAGTATCAACAACTATTTAACTAAAACATGTTTTATAATAATATATCTAATAATATAAGATACCTTTAATTTGTGGTAAATGTTCATTTTAAATGCAGGCCTATCACATAAATGAAAAGATTGATTGATGA